>NC_091472.1:78896082-79138978 GCF_036971445.1 Narcine bancroftii | reverse complement strand
ATTCCATCTTATGCAGACAGAATGCCATCCCGGTGCAGTCTACCATACTAATGAACATAGCAGTAGCATCCAACAGGTACTAACCACACTCAATGAGGATTAAGATGTGAGCTGCTAGCACTGGCCTTCACTGAAAGGGAATGTGCAATGTGACTAGACCAATTAACAATAAGAATGTGCTTGCTGTTCATTGCTGAGTTTCAGGTAATAAAATATCTTCCTGTACATCCTGGGTGAATGCAGCATCCTGCTGTGAGCCCTATTCTGTCATCCACCTCTACCACCTCCTCCGTTTTATAGCTTCTCCTCTGCCCATTATTTCAGTCACTATATTCTGCAAGATCTGGAGCAACTGGTTTGTGTAAGGGTTGAAGCTGGCAAAACATCTTTCTTTCTCCCTGTTGCATTTCAACAATGTTTAAGGTGTCATAAGTGCCAAATGCTTTCAGAGTTACAGAGAGATTGGAAATAGACATGAGAGTGGGTGGTGCAGTTCTTTCCTTCATGGAACATGACATTGAGAGGCAATCAGCAGAATGAATGAGCTCCAAGAGGACAGCAGTTGACTGGTGTTAATACTGTGTGCTCTACACTGTCATGGCCTACCTTCTATGAATGGTAGAATAGGTGTTGGTGCATTTAAGATTCTTTTATTGTCATGTAATAAAACAGATATAATTCATGAAATTGCATTTAGTTTGCTGTAAGATAGACAAGGATTCGCCATCAGCAGAAATTGCCTGGTGCCCCTTACAGTCACAGAAAAGGAAGTAAAAGAGAACCTTCAGTGTCACTGAGAGTCTGTGGATTCGCCTGTAACGCTTCTGTAGCCTCTGCAGCCACACAGTCTTCAGTCCAAACCATTGGCAACCCGAGCTCCAGATCCAAACTGACACCGTCAGAAAGGCTTCAGTGCCTGGAGCCCTTCCAGCCCTTAGCACCCTCTCCTATCCCATTTCCAATACCTGATACCCCTTTAGCCAGTGCCAAGCCAGTCTCCAGCAGACCACAGCCTGGTGTGAGTCCTTTGACCGCAAGGCCTGCATGGGTTCCTCACCTCAAGTCACTAACAGCCAGCCAGCTGTGTATTCTTCAGCTGCAAAGCCCTTCACTGTTCCGGTGCTGTGATCGCTGTCCCACCCCGTGCTCTCCTCCAATGGGTGGGGGGAGGGGCAGGGTTGAAGGGTTTTCTCCCCATTTGCTGGTACCTTGGCCCCACATCATGCAATCACAGGATTTTAAAATAAAACACCATCTGCTTTTTTAACAGGCCATTAAAAGCCCGTACAGAGCCACTGGTAGAAGGACTAGGTGATAGCAACCTGCCTTTCAATCCTTAACAGCAATATCCTAAAGTCCTGGTCATTTCAATTTTGTGTTGTACATCTTGTCTTTGGAAGCTTTCAAAGCATGGGTTACTCAAGTAGATCTATCAGCCACTTTTATGCTATTGCTTATTCATTTTCATTAGGTCTCAGTTTTCTCCCAATGTTCATGTCCAATGGTTTTAATGGCATCTTGTGTAAAGAATTTTTGATCAGAAATCTTGCCACAAATAAAACATTTGCGTGATGGTATCGATGCAAAATTGAGGCTTGTCTACAAGCATTGGCTGCTTGTGCTTTTTGTTTTGCTCTCTGCAAAGCTAATTCAATAGCTAATTTTCCAAGAGTTTTGGGATGAACTGCCATTGATTAACAGTTAAGGTGACGGCATTCACTGCAGATAAAAGTTCAACATATTTTGCCTGTCATATGTATGCAGTTATTCAGCCTCATTATTGCTGGAACAAGACATATGTGAACATTGTACATCCTTCCTTTGTAGCAATAAAAATGAATAATTATTACTGCTGTTTCCATTGTATTCAACTCCATTTGCAGCTTCTCAGTTAATGAAGAGGCTCAGGACTGCATGCAGCAAGACCTGGATGATGAGTTGGCAAATAATGTTTGTACCTTTAATGTCTGACAATAATTATACTCAACAAATGGTTCTAACCAAGTCCAATTGAAATGGCATCAGCAGGATTGCATTACCCCCAATAAACAGTCTGGAGGTCACCATCAACTAGACCACTAACTGAATCAGGTACATATACTTCTGCTTCAGGCGTTGGTGTATAATTGTCATCTTTTCTTTGGCTTGGCATCTTGGTAAAAGAAGAGGATGCAACAGGGGTCACATGTGCCACTTAACATCCCCAATACAATCTGTGAAATTGGGCAGTGTGGACATTGTGCCAACACCAAAGCTATATGGGATACTGTAAACTTTTCATTTGTAAGTAGGGATCAGTGTGGGGACCGACATGGGGCTGTGGGCAGAGAGCGAGGCAGTGGGATTAGTTGGAACTGATACAGAACTGTGGGGAGAGAGCAGGGCAGTGAGATCAGTTTGGGTGTACAGTATACAGTTTCCTATAGTTAGCAACAGCTTTTTCTAAATTGCTGCAGACTTGCTCACGATAACTGAATAATTATGGGACCACGGATGTGTATGTGGTTGAACATTGCCCGAACGGACCTTTAAGTGGCGCATGCCTGTATTACCATGCTCTCTTGAGAGGAGAAACAGGAGCTTCCCAAAGTACATACGTGCCTACTGGCATGAATGCTCTCATGTTTGTTTAATTCAGCTGTAAGCAAAGCTTCTTACCTGTGGGCATTGCCATGCTTTGTGGGTGAAATCAGGTTTGGTCTTCTCTTGGCACTGTCACTCCTTTCATTACAAACAGAGCAAGTGAATTTGAATCATTTACTTGGCCTGTCTCAACCAGCATCTATGACCATCCAAGGTAGCCTGCACAATATAGTTCAGGGATCACAAAGATTTGGCAGCTGGTGACATGTTGGTTTAAAGTTGTCAAACTTAGTCGAAGCTATTAAAGATGGATGGTACTCAGTTTGCACTCGTGTTTGGAGTATTTAACCCATCTCTTGTACCTGTAAAATGAGGATGCAATGATTATCTACTGATAACTTGTTCCTCTGCACAGTAATTTTCCCAGTGCACCTGTGTGCTGCTTTTTCGAGATTTATTGGGCTGGTGGCACTTTGGCCCAGGTTGTACAAGCACACCACTTTTCAAGTAATTAATTGTTTATGATGTGCAGGTAAATATCATTGTGGTGGTATACGTGTGACTGCTTGAATTTGGGCAAAATCCAGTATATTGAATCCTTGAATGCAGTTAGCAAGAATGTTGGAGGCATGGTGCACAGTCATTGGGGTCACATTGACTTCCTGCTCTACTGCTTTAGAGCTAATCTTGATTAAATGCAGACTCTTCTTCTCTCCCTTGAGTTCATTTTCACTGGAGTTTCTGTCCTTGCCAATTACAAACAGGCATTTCCAGAGCTGCATGATGTGGCCAGTAAACAAGAGACTGCTCACCCCACGCATGATAAATCATGGTCGGTGAATTTTACCAGACCTGCCTCAAGAAAACCCTGCTTAATTACCGCCAACACGTAACCTGCAGCACCAGAGTTCCCAGCGCACTTTAACACTGCTACACCAAGATGAGGAAGGTCTACTGTTCTTTCTCGAGATCGCATTTTGGCAGTTCAGGTCACCAGCTGTGCTCGTTCTGCCTGCGTACAGACGGAGCCTAAAAAAGAGGCTCAAGGGATCAGGACAGCCAGAAGGTGACCGCGAGAGCCTGAAGAACATTTACAGGTCTGTCTTGAGTCGGTGGGTTGGTCAGTGTTCAAGAACTCAGCTGAGGATCTGAATGATGACATCAGGATCATTACAGACTTCATCAAAACAGCTGTGGATGAGTGTGTCCCCACCAATTCGTTCCAAGGTTTTCCCCAACCAGAAGCCCTGAATGAATCCAGAACCTGCTGAGAGCCAGATCGCAGGCCTTTAAGTCTAGAGATCTAAAACACTACACAAGGAGCAGATACGACTTATGAAAAACCATCTCAAAGGCGAAAAGATTCTGGACCAAAATGGAAAACATTAATGAAGGATACCTGATAGTTGTGGCAGGGCCTAAATGACATAACCTCCGACAAAACAAAATCTAGTGGAAACATCAAAGCTTCACTCCCAGATGAACTCATGCCTTCTGCACCTGATTTGACCACCAAAACAATGAAGAGCCACTACACACCCCCATCTCCCCTCTACTGTATCCAAGGATGACATGCGGGCTACCTTCAGGAGAGTTAAATCCATGGAAAGCATTTGGTCCAGATTGAGTACCCAGATGAGTTCTAAAAACTTAGGCTGACCAATTTGTGAAAGTTTGTCCAAGAAGAGTGTGGTAACCAGGGTCACTCTCATCAACAGTGATGAAGTTGTATTGTGAGGCTGGTGTTGAAACATATCAGCTCCTCTCGGAGTTCCAATTTGCAAACTGCAGCAAAAAATCTACAGTAGATGCCATTTCACTGGCTCTACACAAAACCCTGGAATACCCAGACAGCAAAAATGCATGCATCAGGATGCTCTTTATCAACTGCAGTTCAGCAATCAACACCATCATCCCTTCACAACTGATTAGCAAACTCCAAGACCTGGGACTCGACACCCCATGAGTGCTCCATGCATACGCTTTTTCTCTGCCACACGGAATTCTGAGAGGGCAGTTCTGCCATTGCTCTTTCCCATGGTCTTTATAAATTGTGTGTTATTGACACTATCACTTTTTCACAGTCTTTATAAACTATTTGGCTATGTTTTATATCACTTTCCCATGGTCTTTTAAAATTTTTTTAAAAGTCAGCAAAATTTATTCCTTTTTAATCTTTTGTTTCCTTCACGTTCCTGCGCTCATGCATAAACATCATCACTAGGCTTTTTCAGGTGCATTCTATGCTAAGAATGCGCCTGAAGAAGCAGAAGTGGCCCTTTAAATTGCTGTTCAGGTGGCCGCGTTTAAAGCGCAACGCTGGCCACCTGAAGGACACAGCTGCACAGGATGCGGCTTTGAACACACTCCAGCTCCTGCCCAGTGTCAGCTGTGATCAGCAGCCTGACCCTTTAACATCCACTTTCAGCCAGTTGCATTCAGGTGGCTGGGGGAGCCACTGAACTGAGCTGATTATTCCTCTTGGAGGAGGGTTACGTAGCTCACCTCAAGAGTGCCTCCTGCACATTCAGGTGGCCTCAAAACAGCTACATATTGCCTAAACATGCAGCTTTACATGCGGGGCAATTGGGCACCTGAAAGTGCCTAATGTGTCACTACTTTGTCCTTGGATAGACCGTGTCCCTTTCACACTGGGAAAATCGACAACACAGGTGTCAGATGACCCCGGGATGATACAATCTATCTAGGCAGACAATCCCCGGCGTGATTTGATGCCTGCGTGCTGATTGAGGAGTTTTCACACTGGACCCTTGACTGGTATATTGGGCGTTAAGTACTAGGACAAGGCACCCATGCGAAAGGGGCTAATGTTTCAAGTCCAAGGCCCTTCTTAAGTGCAGAAGAAGACACCAGGGTTATGTTTCAGTGGCTTTTAGATAGACCCATATGTATACAGGAAATGGAGGGGCATGGATGATCTACAGTGCTCTATATTCTCTATTTTCTGTTTTGTAATTTTCTCACACTTAGTGTCGATACGAAACACTCATTTTCATACTGGGTGATTTTCTTCATTCTACAAAGCAATTTGCCAAGGATGTGAAGTTTGTACATGTGCTTCGTTTGAGGGTGTGATCTGTAGAAATGCTGAGTTTTTATTTTGCAGACTTCTTCTTTGGCTTGGCTTCGCGGACGAAGATTTATGGAGGGGGTAAAATGTCCATGTCAGCTGCAGGCTCGTTGGTGGCTGACAAGTCCGATGCGGGACAGGCAGACACGGTTGCAGCGGTTGAAGGGGAAAATTGGTTGGTTGGGGTTGGGTGTTGGGTTTTTCCTCCTTTGCCTTTTGTCAGTGAGGTGGGCTCTGCGGTCTTCTTCAAAGGAGGTTGCTGCCCGCCAAACTGTGAGGTGCCAAGATGCACGGTTTGAGGCGATATCAGCCCACTGGCGGTGGTCAATGTGGCAGGCACCAAGAGATTTCTTTAGGCAGTCCTTGTACCTTTTCTTTGGTGCACCTCTGTCACGGTGGCCAGTGGAGAGCTCGCCATATAACACGATCTTGGGAAGGCGATGGTCCTCCATTCTGGAGACGTGACCCACCCAGCGCAGCTGGATCTTTAGCAGCGTGGACTCGATGCTGTCGACCTCTGCCATCTCGAGTACTTCGACGTTAGGGATGAAAGCGCTCCAATGAATGTTGAGGATGGAGCGGAGACAACGCTGGTGGAAGGGTTCTTAGAGCCGTAGGTGATGCCGGCAGAGGACCCATGATTCGGAGCCGAACAGGAGTGTGGGTATGACAACGGCTCTCTATACGCTTATCTTTGTGAGGTTTTTCAGTTGGTTGTTTTTCCAGACTCTTTTGTGTAGTCTTCCAAAGGCGCTATTTGCCTTGGCGAGTCTGTTGTCTATCTCGTTTAGTCGTTTAGTCTGCAAAATCTCGAGATAGACGAGACAACGAGATTTTGCAGACTAATAAATGTGTATTGGGTTCAGTGCTGATCCTGTTGCTCACAGGTGGAAAGGCCACATGTCATATGTCCAACTTTGGAACCACTCTGGCTCTTGAAGGAGACTTGGAAATAATTTTGAGGGCTTTGAGCTACTCCCTATGAACAGCTTTGTGTCTGAGTAACCATTGACAGTGTTGAATTCAGCTTCTACTGTTTTGGATACCTGAAGTTATTGGTAATGATAATGCATACTTTGGTGAACTGGTGATGCCATTTATTAGATCTGGTAGCAAAGATTAAGTAACCACTAATGAATCCGTGAGCAAGGTGAGTTTTTTTTCATGGGGAAAAGTCCCTCACCACTGGAGGCACAGACAGTCAGAGTGCCCCTCAACATGTCTGTTATTGTGTCTAGCTGCCAGAGGCATGCAGCAATGGGGGTGTAGGGAGCACTTCAATTGGCTGGCCACCCACCTGCCCATCAACATTTTTTTTAGACATACAGCATAGTAACAAGCCCTTTCAGTCAATTACACCCAATTGATCTACAATGTCTGTACATTTTGAATGGTGAAAGGAAACCCACAAAGACACGGGGAAATACGCAAATTCCTTACAGACAGCGTGGGATTAGAGTCCCAGTAGCTGGTGCTGTAAAGGTGTTACGCTAACTGCTACACCAACCATGCCATCCTTGTTGGTGTCAAATGTACCAATCTCAAAGCCTTTATGTTCACTTCTGGATTCACTTTTGTATTTTTCTATTTACCCAGTACTCCAACCTCATTTTGGTTGGAAGGGATGTTGCATTTCAGGTCAGAGGTTGACACCCATCAAAATTTTTATTTTTGTTGCTCTGTTCAGAATTCCTGACACCGGAAATAAACCATCACTTAGCTCACTGAGCCTTTAACAAAGTAATTCTTGAATTAAGAGAATGAGATTGGAGGTTTGCAAGAAGACTTGAGGAAAAACTGAATTCATATGGCAATTTGATATTGGATTAAAATGAACAATTTCATTGGAAAAACCTTTGCTGACAAGTTGACTCATCAATTTCATGATTAACTTGCACATGATACTTCAAACTGTGTGCAGATGGAGGTTTTGGATGAGAAGAAGATGGAGGGTTATGGGCATTGTGCAGGGAGGTGGGACTAGAAAGGGGTGTTTGGTTCGGTGCGGACTAGAAGAGCCTAATGGCCTGTTTCCGTGCTGTAATTGTTAAGTTATATGTTATGTTACATAAATGATATCGTACAGCTCTTTCGATCCACTCTCAGTGTTACAAAGAGTTTTTGCTTCCTTCTGTTATTGAGCTTCAGCTTTCAGCAGCTGCAAGGGGATGGGAGGACATTGACCGCAACCATTCTCCACCAAACAAATCCTCTTAGATTTTGGGGTACTTGGCCACACTTTGCTGCTTTACAGTTACCCTTCTGCAGCCTCTTTTGCTCAGGTGACCTGGGAGAGAGTGCCAAGGTATTATTGCAGCTCAGCAACCTTTGAGTTGAGATTCCTGATGCAATTATCAAGATAATATTGCATTGTAGCGTTCATGCTAACAGAGTGAATAACGAGACCGGCAGTCAACAGGTTCGTTCCAAAGCTCGCTGCTTTATTACTTGGATCGCCGAGGCACTTTAAAGACGCAACCTGTTCCTGCCTTTAGGAACTGGAAGTTGCTATTCAGATGTCGCCCATGTGGGTTCTTTCCTTTGGGGAAAGGGGAAGATGCCCGGTGCCATCTTTGGTGAAGGCTGCTCTGACCACACACGCATTACAATTGGAGCTGATTCGCCTGTACACCAAATGCATTGGTCACAACACAACCACCCCAGAACTGACGATCTCGCCCCCCCCCCCCCCCCCCAAACACCAAGGACTGAACTTTCTTTTGTTTGAGCGACCTGCCTCTACACTTGGGTGCTTGCACTTCAGCCGGCCTTTCCAATTCCACATGTTTTGGCTTCAATCGATCAATAGTGAACACCTCCTCTTTACCCGCAATGTCCAGCTACTCTAAATGGCCCTTCTTGCGTGCCCCTCCTGACAAGGATATACTCACAGTCCTTTAATTTTCTGGGAACTGAGGTTGGTGTTCGTCCATGTTGGGATGGATGCCAGGTCACCCAACCTTTCGCGGAGCTTGCTCAGGGCCGCCGTGATGTCTGTTTCTTGCCCCCCTCGGGGCAGGTAGGAACTTGCCGGGGACTGCCGGGAAAGGGGGGGTTCCGTAAACCAGTTCAGCTGAAGAAAGTTTTCAAGTCTTCTTTAGGCACTGTGCGGATCCTGAGTAGGACACAGGGAAGCTCATCCATCCAATTTGGGGTTTTCAGATAGGCTTTTCAGATTGGCCATCAGAGCTGATTTCAGGTGCAAATGGAAACACTCCACTAGGCTGTTTAACTATGGGTGATAGGCTGTAGTATGATGCAGCTGGGTTCCCAACAAGCTAACTACGGTGGCCCACAAGCTCGACATGAACTGGGCCCCTCTGTCCGATGTGATGTGGGCTGGGATGCCGAAACATGCTACCCAAGTTGGACTAGGACCCTGGCGTGGGATTTTGTGGTAGTGTCTGTGAGGGGAACTGCCTCTGGCAATCTGATGAAATGGTCCACCATACTCCCCATGAGTACCAGCAGTGGCCCTACAATATCAACATGGATGTGATTGAATCTGCGGGTTATGGGTTGGAGTTGCTGCGGGGGGTGTTTTGGTGTGCCTCTGGACCTTGGCTGTCTGACACCGTGTGCCTTTTCTCACCCAATCGCTGACCTGTTTTTTGAGGCCATGCCACACAAACCGACTGGATACCAGACAGACTGGTTCAGATCAAAGGGTGCACTAGGCCATGCACCGAGTCAAACACTCACCATCTCCAGGCTGCCAGGATGATGGGGTGGGGATGGCCGGTGGCTATGTTGCAAAGGAGAGTCTGCTCTCCTGGACCCAGGGGTACACCCTGCAGCTGTAGTCCTTAGACTGCGGTCCTGTAGCTGTGCATCTCCTCATGTCCTCTTTGCGCCTCTTTGCGTTGTCTTTACCGGAAATATGCTGGATCACTGTCGTAAACTCCGAAAAGTGCCGCCGCTTTCAGACTGACCAGGGGCCTGATACCTTGGTGAATGCAAAGGTTAGGGGCTTGTGGTCGGTGAAGGCTGTAAAAGGTCTACCTTCCAGGTAGAGTGCTAACAGCTCTGTTGAAACCACTGTATTTCAACTCTGGTAATCATAAATTTCTTCTGAAGAAAGCAAGGGGCTTCCAGTGTCCATCCACAAGTTGTTTCAGTATCCCACCAATTGCTGTGTTTGATTCATCCACTGTGAGGGCTGTCGGAACATCGGTCCTGGGGTGTACTAGCATGGCTGCGTTTTCCAGGGCCTCCTTTGTTTGGACAAAAGCTGCTTCGGCCTCCAGGTTCCCAGTGATGTCTTTCTTTTTACCCGACATCAGGGTGAACAGTGGTCAAATGATGCTGGCTGCTGATGGGGGGAAGCGGTGGTAGGTTTACCATGTCCACAAATTCCTGCAGCCCTTTGACTGTGGTAGGCCTATTGAACTGTCAGATGGCTTCTGTCTTGTTCGGCAGAGGTGTTGCGCTGTCTTTTTAAATCCTGTGGATCAGGAAATCGATGGTCTCCCGCCTGAATTGCCATTTGGCTGGGTTAATGGTCAGTCCAAACTTGCTCAGTCGGGTATACAGTTGGCAGAAGTGGGAAAAGTTCTCTGTAAGGTTCTTGCTGGTGATCAGGATGTCATCCAGGTATATGAATAGGAAATACAAATCCCGGCACATTGCATCCATAAGGTGCTGAAAAGTCTGTGCAGTGTATTTTACCCCAAAATGCATCCGTAGAAACTTGAACTGGCCAAAAGGGGTGATAAAAGCAGTTTTCTGGATGCCTTCTGGCTGCACCAGGATTTGATGATAGCCACGTATCAGGTCGACTTTTGTGAAGATGTGAGCTCCACATAGGTTGGCTGGGAAGTCTTAGATATGCGGTAGTGGGTAGCAGTCTGGTGTGGTGGCTTCATTCAGCCATCTGTAGTCTCTACATGGCCGCCAACCTCCATCTGACTTCGGATGTAGCGGTGAGGCCCAGGGGCTGTCTGACCTGCAGACGATCCCTAGCTCTTCCATGCACTTTAACTCCTCTTTGGTCAGGCGGAGTTTGTCCAGGGGTAGTCTTCTAGCTCTTGGGTGTAGGGGTGGCCTTTGAGTGATGATGTGGAGCTGCACCCCATGCATCGGCATGGTTGAGGTGAACTGTGGTTTGAGCAATGGTGGGAATTCAGCAAGGAGCCTGCTGTAGTCGTTGCTGGACAATGCGACTGAGTCCAGGTGCGGTGCAGGTAATCTGGCTTCCCCGAGGGGAAACGCATGAAAGATTTTGACATGGACCAGCCTCTGACCCTTCAGGTCAACCAGCACACCATAGGCCCTTAGGATATCTGCCCCCAGAAGCGGTTTGTCCACCACAGCCAACATGGAGTCCCATTTAAGCGTGCTGGCACCGAATTATAGTTGGACTTTCCGTTTGTCGTAGGTCCTTATGGAGCTGTTGTTTGTGGCTCTAAAGGTGGGTCCATGCTGTCTGGTCCTGGTTCTCTAGTGTGGTGGATGGGATGAAGCTGATTTCTGCACTCGTGTCCACGAGGAAATGGTGCCTTGTCCTTTTGTCCCACACGTGCAGCAGGCTGTCTGGGTGGCCAGACACTGAAGCCATCAGCAGTGGCTGGCCTTGGCATTTCCCTGAAACATGCAGGGTGGTCGGCAGAAGTGGGCTTCTGTTTCCCGTCTCTGGTGATAGAAACACCATTGGTCCTCTGTGACCTCCGCCTTCCGTCGGGGTTGCTGACGCTCCTGTGTCCCACTGAGCTTGGCGCTGCGGGGTCCTTGTTCTGGACAGCTGGCTGACAGTAGCTTCCTTCTCCCTCTTGGATCTCCTCTGGTTGCTACCTTCTGGGGGTCGCTGAAGTCTGCGTCTGCCAGCATCAGCTGGATGTCGTCAGGCAGTTGTTTGAGGAATGCCTGTTTGAATGTGAGGCAGGGCTTGTGTCCCTCGTCCAGTACCAGCATTTCTTCCATTAGAGCTGATGGGGTTCTGTCTCCCAGGCCATCTACGTGCATCAGCCTGGCTGCTCTTTCACACCTAGAGAGTCTAAAGGTGCTGACATGTAGCGATTTCAGCACTGCATATTTTCCTTTGCTGGGGCATGGATGAAGTCATCTACCCGGGCAGCAGTTTCCTGATCCAAAGAGCTCACCATGTGGAACTGTTTCATGGAGTCTGATGTAACTTGTCTTATCTGGAACCAAGTGCAGGGTCACAATGTCCAAAAGGTAGGTAATTTTAATGCAACAGCGTTCACTGCTGCTGCATCCATAATGCTGGGTTCAAAATACATTTTGGACCATCGGGGTCACCAAAATAGTGTTTGCGCTATCAGCGAATAACGAGACCAACAGTCAACTGTTTCGTTCCAAAGCTTGCTGCTTTATTACTGGTTCACCGAGGCTTTTTAAAGACGCAACTGTTCCTACCATTGGGAACCGGAAGTTGCGTCACTGACTGGCAGCTCTTAAGATTTCACGTGTGTGGGCTCTTTGGGAAAAGGGGAAGATGCCCAGTGCCATCTTTGGTGAAGGCTGTTCCGACCGTGCACGCATTACAATCGGAGCTGTACACCAACCGTATTGGTCACCACAGCATGTCCATTGGAACCATACTATGGAGTCATAAAGAGCTAAAGGATGAAAACAGACCCTTTGACTCATTGAGTCAATATTGAGCATCAACCACCTTTTTGAAGTACATTAATCCTATCTTTTTATTTTCACTGCATTCATCCTGCTTTTGTCACTTGCTCTTGTATAAGGGCGATTTGTAATGGACCCTCAGTGTGCATTTAATAAAATAACATTGTGCATTTTGATGAGATTATTTCACAATATTTTAAAGAAAACCATATAAGTAAAGCATTTACGGATCATTCTGTGATCCAACAACGAGGCAAAAATTGTACTGGCCAAATTATTTCTCCAATTGCAACTCTTCAAGCTCGCTCTCTCTTTTTCTTCCTTTCCTCTCCAGACTAATTTAATTGGTTAATCTCAGAACAGATACATTTATGGAAATGACTGCTTAAGAAATCAAAATTCAGATTTTTTTTTTTTAATTTTTTATTTTTCACACTATAAACCACATTGATCAAGATACATACATTTTTCTTTTCAAATATATACAGCGTCGTTTTCTCCCCCCCTCCCTCTTCCCATCCCACCCTCCCTACCTCCCCTCCCATTCATTTAAAGTTCAGAATCTAAGATACATTAAACCCATCAAACAAATCAAAATTCAGATTCAATAAAATTGGTCTTTTTGATCTAGATTCAAAAGAAAATTGAAACAATCTCACAATAGTGTTTACTGTTTTCATTCCCCCCCCCTCCTCCCCCCCCCCCCCTCAGTCCGAGGTTCTTGTTGCATATGGATGAAAGAAAAGCTTTTGGATCTTAATCAAGTCTGGTCAGTCTTTACAATTCTCAGAATTTAGCATTGCTATCCCAGGGCTGTCTGAGGAGACTCAGCTGGGTATTGCTAATCTTTAAATCATTTCCTTTCACAGCACACAGACTGGGGTGATGTCGCAAATGGTGATTCCTGCGTACAGTTTTCAGTCAATTTGCAATCAGAGTTAATCATTGAAATGTTCATAATTCCATACAAGGCGCCAAAAATATAGAACATGTTGTATTTGTGGTTTCAATGTAGTTGCCTGACAGAGTTTTGTTTTGTAAAGTAGCCAAGTATGTTGACATATGTATACATAATTGATTAAGGAGTGATATTTGGATGATTTTGGGAACCTGATGTTTTGAAATTTGTTGTCCAATGTGTTTATGTAGAGACTAAGCATTTCAAGGAATCTGCTTTAAACAAATAAGCTTGAGAGGAAATGCGAGGGGTGTACAAAATAGGCAAGGAAAAGTTCTCCCAATGGCAGATGGCATAAGGAACACGAATAAAATGAGGATGAAAGGTGTTGGGAAAATGTGGGAGGATGCCTTTTTACTTAAAGTGGAATTCAATGGTGGAATGTGCCAATTGGCTTTTTCTAAAATGAATTGATTAAGAATTAAATTATGGTTTCACGGGGAAAGAGATTAAATGGATTGCTATTGGGGGAACTGGCATGCACTCAATGAGCTGAATGACACCATTGAGTGCCAAAATTATTTCATGAATGAGTATATCAGAGGACCATGGACACTTGGATAATATTGAGGTCTTCAGTTTTTAGGTCCTAGTGGAGCTGAATGAAGTGTGGCTAGTTAGAGAAAGTGCAGATGATTAAGATGCTCAGCACATCTAATCATAATTCAATTCCCTAAAGCCATTCTCCTTTCTTTCAGTGTGTATGTAAAATTTAACATCATTCATGAAAAACCTTTATTTTGCCTGACCTCTGTGTCTGATTCCCAAATTGTCAAACATGGGTAGGAAGTAGGAAACTATCAGCAACGTGAGCCTCACTCTTCAGGAGTGTCATGCACAGCTTCTCAAGCTCTCAGTGAGATTTCAGCATTGTTTTATTAGAAGTTGTAATGCAAGAATACATGTTGTCATTCCATTGATTCAAAGGAGCGGAAAGTGGGTTCTAATTACATCTGGTCCATTGTTGGTGAGTTGTTAGATGGGTTCTTCATCTGTCAGAGCAAGTTGGTTACTGCTGATTTGATGTGGTTCTCTTTATTTCCTTGTTATCTGTCTTGGCATATCACTGGTAACATCAGTGGTAACAAGTAATGAAAGTTTATTGTCATATACACAAGTACAATGAACAGGTGCACCAAAATTCTTGTTGCAGTCAACCAGTACATAAGATACACTAACTGCAATCTGATGCTTCAAATATCCACAATATGTCAAGGCACAAAATATATATAAAAGGATAGATTGCTAAATATTCCATTGCAAACTAATATTCAGAAAAAAATGTTTTGTTACAAGCTCCCATTTTTAAGTTCATTTTATTTGTGTGGGACTGTCATTTTAAGAGAACAAATTTAACGAAATCCTGCAGGTTTTTGGAAAGTGAGTGACTGTGAGCTAGCAGGAGGCTTCGAAGAGCATGTTCCTAAAACTGATATATTTGCAGAGTGAAGGGAAGAAGCCTTGGAGAAGCCAGATGTAGAGACCATGTAACCAGCTTAGTGAAAAGACAGTGCAATTTGCTCAGGAAGCCATTTGAAGAAGGCAGCTCAAGAGTGAAGTGCTCTTCGACCTCCTTATGGGAATGAGAAACCCACTTGGCCTCATTGTGTGGTTACAGACAAACTATCAGATTTCCTCTTGCATAAGGAAAGGATGAGTATGTTGGCAACCAGTCTGATATCCTCCTGTTTTAGAGAAATTAGAAAACCACTTTGTGACCATAAAGTGTGAAGGTTGCTTTATGTTCAACTGACCCACAAAAAGGGTTCTACTTGCAGAAGAAATACTGCACTTGGATAGTGACCAGAGTGAGCATCACTTGAGTTCGGCTGACACATGAAACGGGTTTGAAAACTTTGTGAGCACCACTTGCTTCAAGTCTCCCCATCCCCGCCTCTCCCACCATACCAAAGAAAAGGGGAGTTTTGGTTAATGCTCATCCAAAAAAGACATTTCATTGGAAGCATCTCAACAAGGGTTTTGTGAGTTAATCAACATCCTGCCACCTAAGGCCTGCATGTCACATCAATTTCAAGCCTATGTATCAACATGGGGATTTTCTCAAACTGAACTTTGAACTACCTTTCAAAAATTGTGCCTTGAGCTGTAGTGGTTTGGGACATTCCTTACACACATCAGTATATCTGTGCATAGTTAGGGGTTAAGTGTAGATAAGTTTAGATGTTAGTTAAATTAGATAAAGTTATATTATTGTTAATAATTAAAAATATTATTTTAAATATAACATCGTCTGGGCTTATTTTTATCGCTGCCGTTTGGTATGAAACAGTTTCAATAGAGCAAACAAATCTTTTGGTGGTCCCAGACTAGTTTGTGGTAAGGTTAGTAGGGGGAGGTTCAAGAGCCTGATAATTTTTAGTTCTTTTTTGATCATATTAATAATTTTAAAAAAACTAGAGGAGCTTTGGTTCATATTCTATTATTAAAATAGTATTCTGATTAGATACCTATATGAAGTAATTTCTTCAATGTATTAAGGAAACAAAGCAAAAAGTTAAAAAAAGGAAAAACAAGAATGAGAAAGGAAGAATGGACCAGATGGAGTTAGAACCCACTTTCTGTTCTTGACCCTAGAGATGCTGTACTTCAGACTTCTGTACTTTCTTTCCCAACATATCAGCAAGAAGAGGGTAATGGGTTCTTTTATGATGGCTGCCTTCTTGAGGCAGCATCTCACATAGATACTTCCCTGGGCACTTGAGTTAACAAACCATGCTTCAATGCAACATGGTGGTGTCAATTTTCATGACAATCAGTATCGTTGGTGTTTTATCAAAACTTGGAGTTCTAATGTATGTGTAAATCAATTGGACAGATTTAAAATAGTTAAACACTTGCTGCAAAGTGTGCCTGATGGGGTTCATGATTTTTGTTTCTGGGAATGTGGGTTGATGGTAGTGTATAACTGGGTCACGTCTCCAGAATGGAGGACCATCGCCTTCCCAAGATCGTATTATATGGCGAGCTCTCCACTGGCCACCGTGACAGAGGTGCACCAAAGAAAAGGTACAAGGACTGCCTAAAGAAATCTCTTGGTGCCTGCCACATTGACCACCGCCAGTGGGCTGATAACGCCTCAAACCGTGCATCTTGGCGCCTCACAGTTTGGCGGGCAGCAGCCTCCTTTGAAGAAGACCGCAGAGCCCATCTCACTGACAAAAGGCAAAGGAGGAAAAACCCAACACCCAACCCCAACCAACCAATTTTCCCTTGCAACCGCTGCAATCGTGTCTGCCTGTCCCGCATCGGACTGGTCAGCCACAAACGAGCCTGCAGCTGACGTGGACTTTTTACCCCCTCCATAAATCTTCGTCCGCGAAGCCAAGCCAAAGAAAGATAACTGGAATGGTGTCTTCTTCCATCTCTCCTGGTGTCATGTCGTGTTGGTGTGCATTGTTGAATCAAGCAGATACAGATGTTGTGGCTGCTTTTTTTTTCTTTTTTAATTTTTTTAATTAATTTGAAAGCGAGTAATATTCCATGTGACATAGAAAGGAAAATAGTCATCAATCTTAATGCATTGACATACAGAATATGAATCATAAGCTAATTATGCAGTGTAATATATACATTGATCATCTTAAAAAAACTAATTAAAGGAGCGTCAGTTCATATTCTATTATTAGAATATGATTCTGATGAGATACCTATATAAAGTAATCTCTTGTATGTATTAAGAAAAAGAAGGCAAAGAGGAACAAAAGGAAAGACAAGAATGAGCAGGGAAGGAAGAAAGAAAAAGGGAAAAAGAACCCCCCCCCCAATGCTAATCCTCCCCCTCCCACTAAAGAGCAAAGAAAAAAAAAAGATAAAATAAGCCAGGGATCGAGTTTCAGCCTTCGCACATCAAATAGCCCCCAGAGCACTCAAGCCTATATAATCAAATTATGATAGCAATCCGTTAATGGGCCCCATAATTTGTCGAATTCAATCATAGTTTCTTTAATAGCATATCTGATTTTCTCCAAGCTCAAACAAGACACAATATCTCATATACACCGCATGTCTTTCAGTGATAGACTATCTTTCCATTTAATCAAAATTGCTTGTCTGGCTATCCAATCCAACCGATTCTCTAAAACCTTCATCCAATATAGACGGGAGAAAAAGATGATTGTTAATAATAGGGCTTGATATGGAAATATTAAGAAGATCAAAAAATCTTCTAAATTGTGCCAATATCCTTGATCTATGTCTCATAATCAGATTATCTGTTAATTTTGAAAATGAAAAAGCTAAAGAAGAGCCTAAGATTGTCGACATAGCTAACTTTTGAAAAGTTCAATTTCATTTCCACCCAAGTAGGATGATTATTTAAAGCATCAAAATTTAATAATAATAAATTTCTAAATTCTGTGTTGTACAACTCATTTAGGAAGGAGAAATTTCCCTCCTCTTTTAATGAAGAAGAGGAAGGAACCAACTGAATATGCCTCTTATAGACCCATTTAATTACTCAATGTAGATATGAAGATCTTATCTAAAATTTTAGCGGATAGAATAGAGAATATTTTACCATTAATTATCAATACTGATCAGACAGATTTTTATCAAAAACCGACACATTACAATAAACATTGATTATTGAATATAGTATGTCTTCCGTCTAACCCAAAGAATGAATGTATATTATCGTTAGATGCCAAAAAAGCCTTTGATTGGGTTGAATGGCAATATATGTTAGTGGTTTTAAAGAAATTTAATTTTGGTCCAATTTTTATTAAGTGGATTAAACTGATGTATTTATGCCCTATGGCTTCAAAACGCTGAAAATTTTTTAGGCTTTATGGGGAACTCGGCAAGGTTGCCTGTTAAGTAAGCCCTTTGCTTTTTGATCTTAGTTTGGAACCTCTAGCAGCAGCTTTGTAGGATAGTAGAAAATTCAATGGTATTTTCAATAGGGGATTTGAACATAAAGTTTCTTTATAGGCAGATGATCTTTTGTTATTTATTTCTAACCCCTGAGACTTCATTACCAACCATATTATCGTTGTTTGCTCAATTTAGTAAATTTTCGGGGTATAAAATAAATTTTCATAAGAGTGAATTACTATCCATTAATGGATGTTTTAGCAGTTTATGCCAATTTCCCTTTCAAACTAGTTAAAGACCAGTTTAAATATTTGGGAATTACAATTACAAAGAGTGCAAGAATTTATTAAAAGAAAACTTTTTAGGCCGACTTAAACAGACTAAAGAATCATTGTCAGGATGGACACCTTTATTTATGTCAATGATTGGATGTATTTTAATGCAATTAGAATTAGCATTTTGCCTAAATTTTTGTACATTCCAATCCTTACCAATTTTTTTCCTAAAACTTATTTTGACTCATTAGATTCAACTATTTCTTCTTGTATATGGCAGGACACACAGCCTCATATAAACATTTACCCCCTCCATAAATCTTCGTCCGCGAAGCCAAGCCAAAGAAAGAAACAAATCTTATCTTCAAAGAAATAAAAGGTATGGGGAGGGGGTCTCTCCCAGACTTTAGATATTATTATTATTGGGCACCTAATATATGACTTTTTTAAAAATTTGGATTCCTATTGTTGGAAGTTATGGAATGTTGAAATTGACTTTATTTCTGCAATCAGTGCCTTATTCACCAGTGATGTAAAAAAAGATTTTGATCTTGATTTCTCAGGGGACTTGCTGTCTATCTCTTGTATGCTTATTTTGATATTTGAAGTATATTATGGGGGGGTGGTATTGGAGAGGAATGTGGAATTTTATTATTTGGTGGTGCAAAATTTGTTTGCTACAAGTATCGACTCGTGTGCATTAGGTGATCCCATGCTTTGTTGGAGGATTGTGTGTGTGGGCTTTGGTTCGGTGATGCCAATTTCTGTGTCTAAGTAAGAAGATAATGGGTGTAATCTTTGTCCATGAGCAAAACATCTAGTGCAGAAGTGAAGGCTATGTTCTAAGGAGCCTTTTTTGTGGGGGAAAAAAATGCCAAAGCATTATCGACATACTAATTGGATGTGAAAGACATAGTGACACTTGGCCCTAATTCAAAATGGCTTATTTAAAACATTCAACCAATTGGTGCATGTTAACTCTGAGTAAGGTAATCCAATTTTCCCCCTCTAGCCCTGTGGCATATTGTTTCTCACATACCTACCAAGTCATCCTGTTCTTCTTCCCTACACCGAGGAAATTTATAAGAGCCTGTTAACCTGCCAGCACATCTTTAGGATGTGGGAGGAAACCAGAGCACCTGGCAGGAACCCAGAGTTACTAGGAGAACGCCACACAGCCAGGATTGAACCTGAATCTCTGGAGCTATGAGGCAGTACCACCATGCACGAGCAATTTGGGTATGCAAACCAGCTGCCACATCTACCTGCACTTCAAACTCGTTCCTTGGCTGTAAAAGAAATAGAATTGATACATGTTCATTCATTTTTTTAATGACAGTTTCATTGAAAATTGTATGGGAGGAGCTTTATATTCCTAACAATATACTCTTTTTGTTTTTATAGTTAAGTTTGATTATACTCTAGCTTTATCATCACAAATCTATTTTCACCAAAGAAGCCAACTTTGTGGTGAACTCACCACTGGCTTTAGCTATCCTTTACAGACAATAATTTTAAGCCAAGAATTCCATCCTTACTGTGGTCAATGATCAGCTAAGACGTGTAGTAGAGTGCTCTGGATTATTTTGTCAACTGTAAGCGCCTGGTACTTTTACAGCACACATGCTGTGCTTATGTTTGCTCTTGACCATGCATTTATAATTTTACTCCTACTTAAAAAGCTTATATTAAAATATTTGGACAATTAATATGAATGAAGAGTAAAAAGTTGATACAGCATTGAAAGTATCAATGGCATCTTTTTATGAAGCAAATATTTTATAATTGCACTTTAGCCAAGATCCATTTTCGGCAGTGAGAGTGAGATCTGCACTATTTTCCTATGTACATATCTTTCCTTGCTTTTGTTTTACAAGCGCAGCTTGAATGTGCCGTTGTGGCTGGGGTCTGTGCAGAAGAACCTCGTCTCCATCTCCTTGGACCGATTTGCCATTGGACCAAGACTCCTCTCTGCCAAGATCATAGCCCCTTTTTCACTGGCATCCCAGTTAATTGGGATAGGAGGAATTTTGTACCGTTTCCACTGAGCCACCCTTAACTGGGACACTAATTGCTTTTCCACTGAACACAACTCATCCCTGGGGTTCAAAGTGTTCTACCTTCAACTAGAAATGGGTGACTTTCTGCTGTCCCTTTTCCACTAGTTTTATCAGCATGGGTAGGGATAGAGGTGATTAATCCCTGGCGTGAAATGACATCATTTGACACCAGCATTCAGACAGTATTCCTTTTCCACTGGATCCTGTCCCAGTAAATTCCCAATTAATTCCTGGGACAGGGTGCCATTGGAATGACCACCCAGAGCTAAAAATCTCTTACAGGCATTTTCCACTTCTCATTGAAATTTGGAACCTGGGATGTCAGGATGCTCTTGGGCGTTTTCCATAGTAACAAACGTGAATGTTAGCTCAGAATGCGGAAGTTTTACTGGAAGGATAAAATAGAAGAGGGGTTGAGCTGCCATCCTAACGTCCCATTGTCTTCCATCTATGAGATATATAAACCTTTCCTGATCCTTTGGCTCTCTCGAACATGGAGCCAGTACAGATCAGTGCACTCATCAGCTTGCATACTTGTGTTGCAATCATGGATGAGGCCAAAGAAGGATTCCACTCTAACCATGAACAGTCCACAGTAAGCACTTCTGAACCACCACACTACTATTGACGAATAGATCCAGCAGTGTCAGCCTCCTCCAGAGTAACACCTGTGGCTTTGAGACTCTGCACGATTTCAGGCAGATCTATTGGATGGATACACCAATCATATACCAGACTCCCGAAACCGCCAGTCTACTCGGACATCATCACAGCAAGATATTTCCAGCAGAACAAAAAAAAAGTGCTGAACATTCCCAAAGTCACCTTTGGAAGAAATGCAACAACTAAGGAAGGATTCCTTGGTCCCATATTCGCTCAGAATGCCAGAGGAGCTTCCAGGAAGGTGTCTGAGCATCTCGTGATCCTGCCAACCAAGTACACAGCCTGTGCACCATCAGCAGAAGCGATGTACTACATCTTAAGCAAGCCCCTCTTAACCGCCAAGGCATTTTATCTGCCTCAGATGCAGGAATAGAGGTGTCAACCTTAAACTGGAGCAATTGCTGAAGAAGAACTCAAATAACTGCGAAAATACTATTTGATCTCCATGAAAGCCGATTGAATTAGTGTCAAAGCTATTGATGCAATGTACAAATGCAGGCAATTCACTAATTCAGTATAATTTGCTGAGAAACTGTGGGAGAGTCTAGTGAAGGGGAGGTTTCTGGCAAGTAGGTTTGATGCAAAATGTCACGACAGGCAGCTGGTCCCGAAGGCGTTGAGCAGGATTCAACAGCTCTAGGAAGCAGTGCCAGTCTATTCTGCTGAAACCATTTCAAACACACAGGGTTTTTACTCTGCTGTATTACTGTCACCATTGATATCTGACCAGTGCACGAGCACAAGGTTTCCAGGATTGAACCAATGATATTGGATGTGTTTGGTATCTTAAAAGTAAACAAAGATTTTCTTTTTGTGCATGCATATAACTTGTATTTCCTGTCCAGTACTGTGAATTACTTAGAAGTAGAATTGTGGGAGAGAATAGGTAATGGTCATTTTATGGCTGACAGTATCACAGTGAGGGAAATGACTTGTTTAATGGAAACTAGCAGAATCTCTGAATTTTGGTTTTATTTACCCTTGTAAAAATAAAGACATGAAGGTGGAGGGAAGACAGGGATATGGATCATATGCAAGGAGCAAAGATCTATTTGACTAAAGACATCGGAATCTAGAGCAAAAAATACAATCTGGTGGAGTAACTCTGAGTTGAGCAGAAGAGAAGGAATTGTCTGGTTTTGGTCAGAACCCTTGTTTGGCGCAAGTATTGTGGACTGAAGGGTCTGTTTTGTATTTGTGTTCAAATCCTGGAGCAGTCCTGAAATTCACCTTTTCTGATTCACTGGAAAAACAACACATGCTCATCTTTAAAAGGAAATGGTTGGAAATCTAGAACTTTTATTGAAATGTTAATAGATGTGTTTGATGGAAGAGCATGTATGGGTTGTCAATAATGAATATATTTGTATAATGACTGAAATGGCCTTCAAGTTTAAAGTTGCTGAGATTTTGGGGGAATCTAATGAGATGGTGAAGCGCCTTGCATGTTGGTATAATAAATACATTTTAAAGGGCGAAGTTCTGCATTCATGGAACTCAGAATTTATATGATGTTTGTTTTGAGTCATTCATTGGTAGAATTATTGGGCTATATCCTGAAAGCTATAAATGTTGAGTAATAGAATTTGTTGCAATTTTTGAATAAGAATACTATTTTTAATCAGATCTCTTGGCCTGAGACAGGATGTGAATATTTCATGAGGGAATTGCAGGTTGAAGTGTGGACTGAAGCAAATGACTCATGTGCACCAATTGAATGGAGACTGATTCATAGAGTCATAGCTATGGTCAAACTTCCACAATCTGGTAAAATGAGTTGTGAATTGTGAGAGGTATGCTTTGAAATGAACAGAGGCAGGTTGCCCTCGGCAGTGATGATTCACAGTCATGGCCTATGACAAGAGGTAAGCATGTGGTTATAATTACTGAAGCTTTGTGTGTGTGCTTTGCATCTTTTTAGATGTATTGGATATTGGATAACATTTGAGGGAAGAAGCTCCAAATCTTGAGCAAGAACTGATTACATTGTCCAAGTGTGTTTTTAGTGAGAACAAAGATGTACATTTATTAAAAGGGACTTTTCAAGATCTCCAAGTAGGGTGGAGTGAATTAGGAAACACGGCAACCAAACTTACACCCAGCAAATTACCACAAATGGCAGGCTGCTAACCACCTTATTGGTTTTGGTTGAAGGATTGTTCAGGGCACTGCAAATAACTGCTGATTTACTGTGAAATGTTCCAATAGGACTTTTTTTGTAACTGCCCAGGAGAGTAAATGGGCTCTGTGTTTAATGTCTTATTCAGAAGGTTTTCTCCCATATCACGTCCATATTTCCATTAGATCTGCAGAGTAGGACTTGAAGCAGCTGTGCTCTGATTACCAGGTGTAGGTAATACTAAGTGTACCTGTATAGTGTGTTATGAGAAGCTGTATTCTGTAATAGGTTGTTAGTGGCACAGGAGGAGGCTTTTGTGT
This sequence comes from Narcine bancroftii, assembly GCF_036971445.1. NCBI lineage: Eukaryota > Metazoa > Chordata > Chondrichthyes > Torpediniformes > Narcinidae > Narcine > Narcine bancroftii. The sequence goes on along the minus strand of NC_091472.1, from coordinate 79,115,485 downwards.
TTTAAGGCTTTTTAAATTTTTTTGGTATCTGTGCTTTGCTAGTCTGTGTGTGTGTCATAATTATACAGCAGTTTGTGCATTGTATGAGAATAAATACAAGTACAGCATTAATGAATGTTTCATGAATAATTAGAACTCCAGCAGTATGAATACTATTAATTGGTACAAGTGCCTTTCCCCCTTGTGCATAGCACAAGCTCAATAAATTCACAGGAATGTGCAGGACTGCCAACTCATGAGTGCAATTCCCTGTTATCTTATAAATTTTAGCTTATCTCATCCCTCTCAGCAGAAGGTGTGCCATGATAGGTCTCTCTATCTCTGTGTCAACAATAAGAAAATGGGACAGACTTGTTCTCTGTTTGTGAACTGATTTGTAAGTGTGTTTGAACTCATTGGACCCAGGCAAGATTGAGATGAATATCTGCCCATTTTAACTGCAAAGACTTGCATGGAAAATGGTACCTACCAGTAGATAACTGGGAGTAAAGGAATGAAAACCCAGCAGTCTGTACTTTTAGGAAAGCTCTTTTGGGGGAGAATTATTGGAGAGCATTTAGTCTGGGTTTTCATCTATTGCAGTTTTTTTCTGAAACTTTATAATTTATGTCTGATTAGGATATGCATTGCATCTTTGTAGTGAGGGTAAACTGGACATTTAGTTATTCCTGTTGGTCAAGCTTCTATTGTCATATATTACAAGATGCACAAAGTTTGTGGGTTTTTTTTACACAGGACAATAAAGAAAAAGAAAAGCAAAGCTGAGTCCCTTCAGAGACATTGAGTGTCTCTGGATCCCACTAATGCCTCTGATGCTGCGGCCTCTTGCGCTCCCATAACATCTGTAGCTGCGTAACTTCTTACCTGTTCCAGTAGTGAACCTGAGCTCCAGACATCCAAGTCATCCTCCTCAGTCCCTGGTTTCGTAACCCGAAATGGTTAAGAACCTATCACCACCAATGTCCTCACGAGACCCCTGCTCACCATCAACACCCTGACGAATCCTGGACCAGATTCCTGGTTCCCACGAGCTGGTCTGCTGCATCTTGTGGTCTGTTGTGATGCCTTCATCTACCGAACCCTGTGCAGGTCTGTAGCGGTAGTTTCTCTCCAGCCTCTTGACAGAAACATAAGCAAAATTTATTGTCATGAACATGTCATGAAATTCATTGTTTTGGAGCAGGATTACAGGTGCAAATATTGCTATATACTGTATTACATTTTTTAAAAGATAAATAAATTAGTGCAAAAGAAGAGAAAAGTTAGATAGTGACTGTGGTTCATTGTCCATTGAGAAATCTGATGGCAGAGGGGAAGAATTGGGTGTTTGTCTTCAGGCACCTGTACCTTTTCCTTGATAGCAGTGTGAAGAGGGCTTGGCCTGGCAAGGTGATGGTCCTTGAAGATGGAGGCTGCTTTCTTAAGACACCACCTCTTGTAGATGTCCTTAATGGAGTGAAGACTGATACCCATGATCTTCTTTTCCAGTCCTGTGCATTGGCAACCAATCAGAATGCTCTCCATGGTACACCTGCAGAAATTTGCAAGTGTCTTTGGTGATTTACCAAATTCCTCACTAAGTATAGCCACTGGTGAGCCTTCATGACTGGATCATCTTGGAGAGCACAGGTCAGATCTTCAGAGATGTTGACACCAAGAATTTGAAGTTCTGAACCCTTTCCACTGTGGAAACAGTGAGAATTGGTTTGTGTTCTCCTGGTTTCCCCTTCCTGAAGTCCACAATTCATTCCTTAATTTTGTTAACATTGAGGGGAAGGTTATTGCTGTGACACCACTCAACTAGCTGATCTATCTCACTCCTGTTGCCATCTGTGATTCTGAGAACAACCATGTTTCTTTGGCAAATTTGTAGATGGCATCTGAGTGCCTAACCACACAGTCATGGGCATAGAGTGAGTAGAGCAGTGGGGTAAGCTCGCATCCTTGAGGTGTGCCCATGTTGATTGTCAGTGACGAGGAGATGTTTCCGATTAGTATGGACTGTGGACTTCCGATAAGGAAGTCAAGAATCCAGTTGAAGAGGAAGGTGCAAAGGCCCAGGGTTTGAAGCTTGTTGATCTGTACTATGGGTAGGATATTGAAAGCAGGTACATGTCCTCCAGCTCTTTGCTTGTCTGCTTCTTCAGAGCTGCAACCCTCATGGTCAGAATTGCCAAGCATGAGTGCTACCCTCTTGGAGAAGAAACTCCACATATTCATTGATTGTCACCAGCCCCTGTTCTGCAGGCACTTTGAATCTGCACAGGGCCATCAGGCAGTAGGGCTCCTGAGGAAGACTTGTCTCTGCTCCCCGGGTCTGCTGCCAAGAAAAATATTTTAAATTGTTGAATGAAGTGTACCCCTCAAGCTTAACTATTGTCCCTCATCATCCGTATCCTTTTCCTTTGCCCTTCCTCTACCAACTGGTAAAATGCTTAAAAAAAATCAGATCTTTGATGCCCCAGATATTTTTCCACCGTTTTCAATCCTCTCATTGAGCAAGAGTGAATTTTTAGTGATCATTGCTGCATGACTCAGTGACTGTTCTAGTGTTCTGTTTGAGCTAATTTTGTTTATCCACATCCTCTTCCTAACTATCCACCCCCATGACCCCCACCTCCATGCCCACACGCTGATGTGGTAAAATGCATGCATTGGCCCAGAATCTTGTATTTCTAACCATTGCAAGGTAAGAATTAATTTTGGTGTGAGGTTGTTTGAAATGCTGCAAGTTATTTTCAAGAGGGCATGACCAACGGTCACAAACTTGACATGGTGAAGAGAGCAGGGTAGGGGTTTGACCTGATGGCACCAGCTCTAGGAGTGGGTGAAAGGAATACGTTAAGAGCCAGAGTGATGCTTTGCCTGTAACCCTGCCAATTACCAGCCGATGGAAAGATAGAGAGTACATAGGAACATTTCCAAGCAAGAAAGATGAATATTCATTCATGTGCATTGCTTCTTGCCTAAAATGGATGCATCAAAGTCTTAAAGCAAGTACTCCTTGGTTTCAAATTGTCTAAAGCACATTTATTGTGAATGAGTAGAAGCATGAAGTCGTTGACGGGCATGAGAATAATTCCCTGATGCTTATGAGATTTTTTTAATGTTGGTTATTGGCCAAAGTAAGGCTGAGCTTTAAGAATTTTGTTTGTGAAATATGTGGTTAAACCACAGGTAGGGATGTTACTCTAAAAACATGCACAAGCCAAGCCTTGTATTAAAAATACAGTGTGCTGGAGCAAGTCAACAGTTCGAAGAGCATCAGTAGGGAACACGAAGAATGGTCACTGTTTTTGGCTAGAGTTCTTCAGCAAGTGTGTATCCCCAACCATTGTAATTATTGCCCAGGTATTGGACTGCATTCAGATTTACTGTCAGAGTACAGATGTGACATCACATACAACCCTGAGATTCTTTTTCTACAGGCAAGGTAGAATGATCCCTTATTGGAAGTGGAAAAAAAAACTGTATACAGCATATACATGTAAACAAATTTGTAAACAGATAACAAATGTAAATAAACTGTGCAATACAGAGAGAATTTTTTAATAAAATCAATAAAGTGTACATGTAAAAGTCCTTAAGCAAGTCCCTTTTGAGTCTGATGGTGAAGGGGTAGCAGCTGTTCCTGAACCTGGTGGTGCAAGTCTTGTGGCATCTATCTATACCTCTTTCCTGATGGTAGCAGCGAGAACAGATCATGTGCTGGATGATGTGGATCTTTGATGATTGCTGCTGCTCCCTTACAGCAGCATTCCCTATAGATGTTCTCAATAGTGGGGAGGGTTTTGCCTGTGATGTCCTGAGCTGTGTCTACTACCTTTTGGAAGGCTATAGATCAGGGGTATTGGTGTCCCCATACCAGACCATGATGCAGCTGGTACCACACATCTGAAGAACTTTATCAGGGTTTCTGATGACATACCAAACCTCTGCAAACTCCTGAGGAAGTAGAGGCGCTGACGTGCTTTCATCACGATGCCATTAGTATGTGTGTCCCAGATCCTCTGAGATCAATTTCCCCCAATGATCACTGGATCGTTCACCTCTGGCTTTCCCTTCCTGAAGTCAACAATCAACTCCTTAGTTTTAGTGACATCAAGTGCAAAGGTTGTTGTTGGTGCACCATTCAGCCAAGTTTTTAAAATCTCTATTCTATGTACTGACTCGTGTACTACCCGTGTTATCATCATCAAATTTGTAGATGGTATTGTTACACCGAGCCACGCATTCACAGGTGTAAAGTGAGTAGAGCAGAGTGCTAAGAACACAGCCCTGTACTGATAGAGATTATGGAGATGTTCTTGCTAATCTTCAATGATTATGGTCTTGAGGTGAGGAAATCCTTGATCCTATTACACAGTGGGATGTTGAATCCCAAGTCTTAGAGTTTGCTAATCATTTTTATTGGGATGATGGTGAAAATGCCGAACTATAGTCAATAAAGGGCATCCTAATGAATGCATCTTTGTGTCTAGGTGTTCCAGGGATTTGTGTTGAGCCAGTGAGATGGCATCCGCCATAAGCATGTTGTTCTGGTAGGTGAACAGGAACATATTCATGTCACTGCTCAAAAAGGAGCTGATATACTTCAACACCAGCCTTTGAAAACACTTCATCGCTGTTGATGTAAGTGCTACTGGTCAAGGGTCATTAAGGCAGGTTACTGCACTCTTCTTGGGCACCGACCGGTATGATTGATGCCTGTTTGAAACAGGTGGCACTACACAGAGCTGGGGGTGAGGTATTGAAGATAATGGGTTGTATCAAGGAATGAGTCAGCATACAGGATGGAGATTGGCTGAATGGTGCAACAGTAACAACCTTGCACTCATTGTCACCAAAGCTAAGGATCTGATTGTTGACTTCAGGAAAGGAAAGCCAGAGGTTTGCAATCCGGTGATCATTGGGGGATCAGGTGGAGAAGGTGAGCAAATTTAAGTTCTTGGGAGTCACTATTTTGGAGGATTTTTCATGCACGCACACCTAATGGCATCATGAATAAAGCACGTCAGCACCCCTACTTCCTCAGGAGTTTTCAGAGGTTTGGTATGATACCAGAAACTCTGGAAAATTTCTAGAGGTGTGGTGGAAAGTATGATCATTGCCTGCATCATGGTCTTGTATGAGAACACCAATACCCCTGAGCATAAAGCCGTCCAAAAGGTAATGAACACATCACAGGCAAAGCCCTCCCACTATTGAGTACATCAACAGGGAATGCTGCTGTCAGAGAGCAACAGTAATCACCAAAGACCCTCACCACCCAGCATACGCTCTGTTCTCACTGCTGTCATCAGGAGCGGTATAGGTCCCACAAGACTCGCACCACCAGGTTCAGGAACAGCTGCTATCCCTCCACCATCAGACTCATCAGGGACTCATTTACTTGTGAACTTTATTAATTTTCTTTTTGTTCTCTCTGTATTGCTCAGTCAGCTTGTTTACATTGTTATCTGTTTACAGTTTTTTGCACTACAAATTCGTGATGTCATGTATGGACTCTGACATTAAATTAGAAATACATTGGTAAATTGGTCAGCATAGATTTTTAATACTCATCCAGACCAGTTCCTTTCCTCGGATTCATTCTCCTGAAAGCAGCATGCACGTCATCCTCAGATACAGACAGGATGTGATCATCGGGGCCATAGGGGTGCAAAGGGGAGGTTCTTTGCTGTTATTGTTATCAAATCAGGCATAGAGCATAGAAGGCATTGAGTTCCTCTGGGAGCAAAGTTTTTCCAACTGCTACTTCATCAGAATTGGCTTTGTAACAAGTTTTGGCATATTGGCCCTGCCACAGCCGTTGGGTGTCCCTTGTTGCTTCCATTTTCATCCGGAATCATCAGGCAGCTCCACAAGTCAAGTGTCTGCATTGGAAGGGTGAAAATTACTGATGAGAACACTTAGGGTAGATAGAAGGGTCCGCATATTTAATTGAGCAGGAGGTCGACAACTCCAATGTGCATGCACCACTCAGTATTAATGAAAAAGCACACACCGCTTCTTCCAGAATCAGAGTTCTCATCTAGTTTATGGACAGTGAAACCGATTGGTCGATTTGTGGTGTCTGGTGTGTTCTCTGTTAGCCAGATCTCTGTGCAACAAATAACTGAGATTTGTCTTACCTGTCTCTGATAAAGCAGCCTTGCCCTCAGGCTGTCATTTTTATTCTCCCCAGTGACTGGACATTCGCCAGTATTACGGACAGTAGGGGAGGTCTCAGAACCCCACCCCGCGCTTCAGTCTTGTTTGGCTCCCAGCCTTCACTCCATGTTTCTGATCGCAACTGTGGTGGTGGCCTGTCCCTTTAAGCCAACCTGTTCCTGACTCAGCCATTACCTGGGAGATATGTAGATCGTTAACTGTGTACAGCAGCTGGTTGGTCAGTAAATAACGTCATGCAGTTGATTGTAACGAAAGCAGCTGGGAAGGTGAGTATTTTAAAGGAGTATTTAGCAGGGGTTCTGCAGCCCGCAGAAAGTCGCCTTGGGTTGCCAGCACCATTCCCCCCCCCCCCCCACATTGTATTCTATTCTGTTATTGAATTAACAATAAAGGGTCTGAATAGATCACTGGGTGGCCTTGAAGTAATGACCCGTCAGCAACAGCAAAAATGTATTCCACTCTAATCACTGAGGCTGGCACATCCCACAACCTGCTGTGACTATATCATTTACTGAAGAGTGCAGAGGAGCAAGCAGGGAGCAGCTCAAGGCATTTCTGAAAAATAGCTCCAGCCTGATGCAAGCTGCAACATAGGGCTGTGTGCTAATTGGCATGAAGTCCCTAAAATCTCCAGATGGGATCAAAGCTCAACAAACCACCTCTACCTCTTGATGTAACCAGTGTTGGGACCACTAAATGAATTACAGGGGGGCATCAAGGGGAAACACTCCACAAAGGAAAGTGGTTAGGGTTTCAGAGGTCGATCATCCGAGCCCCGTATTATTTCAAGAGTTCTTCAGGGTGGTGTTCTCTGCCCATACATCTTCAGCTACTTGTGGAATGGTAAATAAACATCAAATGTTCAATTTCATTTACAAAATTTCCACACACAACCAGTCCATGTCTGCCTGCAATATCTAGACAACATTTGAATATATAGGCCTGATGAATGGCAAGCAGCGTTCATGCGTCTCCAATAAGAATTTGGCTAACTTCCTGTGACATTTAATTAAACTACTATTGCCAGATTCTACCCAGCCACAGCCTAAAGAAGGGGACTGTGATCATTGGGACCAGCACATACCTTATCCCTTTGCGATCAGGTTGCAGGCGAGATATTGTGAGGTAATCTAATGCCCAAAGCCTTCCACCTACAAGGGCAAGTGTTGAATTACCTTCTTTATCTAGAAGAGTGCAACTCCAACAGTACTTCAAAAGCTCAACACCATCCAGGGCAACGTAGCTCACTGTCAGCCCGTTCACTATTTGTACACACACAGTTGGTGCAGTATTGCACAGAAAATGTACTTCAGTTACCGTGAAAATGCATGATTCCCAGCACCAATGACAGTGGCAATGAGGGCAAAGTACATAGCAATACTGCCAACTGCATGTTCCTCTCCAAGATGGACACCATCCTGTCAAAGAAAATTATTTCTAGACCTCTGGAACTCCCAGATAACGTTGTAGGAGAACCTCCACTGGAAGGCGTGAAACACGAAAGTCTGCAGACTCTGTGATTGTAGTAAAAACACAGAAATGTTGGAGGAACTCAGCAGGTCTTGCAGTGTCCATAAAGAAGGACTCAGGCTCAAAACATCGGTTATATGTCCTCTGCATTCCACGAGCCCTGCTGAGTTCCTCCAGCATTTCTGTGTTTTTTGCATTTCTCTACTAGAAAATTGCAGCTCAACTAAAGTGGTGACTTACCAACAACCTGAGGACAATTGGGAATGACCAGGAAATTGTTGGTTGTACCCACATCTCATAAATGAATAAAACTCCATCAGAAGAATCTACAACTGGACTCGTGTGTTCTTTATTCAGAACACTACTCGCTCCTCTCCACATTTTGTGGGAGAAATTTGGAGAGTTTAGCCACTAGAAATCTCCATTCTCTTCTATATTTTGATTTGTCGTGATCTTGCAGTTGGGCAGAATGTTTGAAAGGATGTCTGCGAATTGTGTGATTAAAATCTTTGTGTATTTTTGGTGAAAGGTGAAGCCCCTAATGGCTTGAAATTGATGTTAGATACCACTGTAAGGCAATGAGTGAACAATATTTGTGAATTCTCATGTTTATGGAAGGTAGAAAATCTTAAAGTGGCTCATGGAATGTTAGAATGCTGGTTCATGAACTAATCTATGCAAGCAAAAGTAAATGAGCTAAGGCAAGGTAGGTGAGGTTATGTGGTGGTAGTTGAGCCATAAAATATAGCAGGTTGAAAATTGGCTAGCACGGTTGGTGTAGTGGTTAATGCAACATCTTTACAGCGCTAGTGATTGGGACTGAGATTTGACTCCCATGCTGTCTGTAAGGAGTTTGTGCTCCAGTTTCCTCCCACTGTTCAAAAACACCAGGGGTGAAGGTTAATTGGGTGTAAATTTGGCAGCACAGACTGGTGGGCCGAAATGGCCTGTTACCGTGCTGTATGTATGTCTAAATTTAAGTGCAGGGTACAAAAACTGCATCAGCATGAAGTTCATATTGTAAGAACCCAGCTAGTACATTATCACAGCAACCTGAATCTTGTGCATCAATTTAAAACTTGTTTAAAGTTGGATACCAGGAGTGTTATCAAACAAAATGTGGCACTGATGTTAAATCAGATAGTCAAAAAAGTGGGACCAGTTGAGTGGAATAAGGGAAAATATTATAACTTAGCTGCTAGGCATCTGTGGTCAGGGTTAGTGCAATGGTTCAAAACCAGAAATGCCTAGATAAATGCAAAGGGAGTCTTACATTTCAGTTTTATCAGATAACTTCAGAGAGATCAAATGTTTCTAGTGTAAGAATTTTGACCTTGGACCCTCCAGTTAATGAAACTAGCTTCTATCTGAAATATTCCATTTGAAATCCCGTGACGACGGGTCTGCCCAAGATGGCAGTGCCTATTAATCGGCAGCACCCATGAAAGGCTGCAGACTCCGGGGAAGTGGAGCAGGGCACTAGAGGACACAAAGATCACTTCCCACCTGAGAGGGAGAAGCGGAGGAGACGACCCGCAGGACGGTGACCACATCAGGGGGTCAACAGCTTAAAGTCCCTGCCAAATTGCTTTGCAAATCAAAATATTTGGACTTTATATTCAGAAAAGAATTAACAATGTAAACATTTAGAGTGTTCCTGACTATAGGCTACTCAATGCAGAGTCCATGGAGAAGAAATGGTTGAAACAAATCTTTGATGTGAAAATGGTGGGTGCTTAAACTGAAAGAGAAGGGATGGAGAGTAAAAAAAAATTAATGTACCACCCTGAGTGATCAGTCGCCTCCAGCATTATATAAAAATAATAATGTTAGACAATCCTGCGTGCTGGCTCAGCTTTGGTTGATCCAATTTTTATAACCATTACTTTTCTAACCAATACTTAATGTCCTGAAAGAAAGGAATTGCCTTTTTAAGGCTTACTTGACTTCATTTCATGAAGAAAATCCTCTTGGCTTTATTCCTGTGGGGCTTTGGTGCTTTCACAGGTCAGTTGGTTAAGGTACCCGAGAAACTTAATTGCAATGATTGATTGAAAGCAGAATAGTATGTAGAAGCGTAAAGATGCAATCACTGGGTCAAAATGTTAATTTTTGGTAATTATCCAATAACTCCTCTTGGAATTGTGCTGGTGTGTATTTGAGGATGAGATTTATTAGTAACCTCCATGGCCCAGGCCTAAAATAATGACCTATGGATGGCCTGCTCAGTTTCTCCAACAGGTTTGTGTATTGTATTCAACCCCAGCGTCTGCAAATTTCTTGCTCAACAACATCCCACCTTCTTGCCCTTTCAGCATTCCTTTCTTCTTTCATACTGTCATCATCATAAACGTATAGTTGGCATTGATGCAAATGGTCGTGTGGATGTCTACGCAACTGTGCTTGCAAAATTTCAGCAAACGCAAAGAATTGGAGAAAATTCTGCAAAGGAAGTAATCCTGGCATCAGACTGAGCGACTAAGAAGCTTGAAGTGATTTGAGCAAGTTTTGATATGGCAAATCGAGTCAAGATTCAATTTATCACCGTAGTAATAAAACTTGTCATATTGCAAGAAATTTCTTTTTGCCTGCTGTAAGGCAGACTGATTCGCCACTGGTGAGAATTGCCTAAGCACCTCTTACAGTCAGAAAGAGAGAGTCCAAACCATTGGCAACCCAAGCTCCAGACTTGAACCTCCAACATGATCAGGAACCCTTCAGCGTCCTCAGCACCTCCTTGTATCCCGGTTCCAATACCTGGTATCCCTCCAGCTAGTTTGAGCCAGACTCCAGCAGCCCACACCTTCCATGAGTTCCTCACCTCGAGTCGCCAGCAGCCTGCCGCATGCACTGGTCCCTCAGCTGCAGAGCCTCCTCACTGGTCCACTGCTGTTGTCACCGTCCTGCAGGTCATCTCCTCTACTCCCTCTCAGATAGGGAGTGATCTTCCCGTCCTCTGGTGCCCTGCTCCAGTCCTCCACTTCCCTGGAGTTTTCAGACCTTTATGGCTGCTCCCAATTAATAGGAGCCGCCATCTTGGGTGTAGACCAGTGATCACAGGATTTCAAATGGAATATTTCAGATAGAAGCCAGTTTCATTAATTGGAGGGTCTAGGGCCAAAACTCTTACACTCTCTCTGAAGTAAAATTAAGAAATGCTTATGGGGGTAGTATAATTTTGGAATTTTATACTGCAAATGGGAGCTGACCTCAAGTTGATTTATGCCATGTTTAAGTCATTCTATCTGTATGCTAGAACAGACTTCGGCCTGAATGGCCAGCTTTTACGAGTGTTTCTTTTAAATGGATTGCATCATGTGCTTTGCAGCTAGTACAATGGAATGTCATTTGATTCAGGTAACCACCCAGGGTATATATTGCCTTGACCTGGAACCATGTCATTCAATTCATAGACTGCTGATGCATTCTGTGCCAATAGCACTCTTATGCTCAAGTTCAGAGCATTTTTAATGGCGATGAAGTAACATGGACTATTAAATACAGTCATTAGGAAAATTATTATGAAAGGAATGGGAGGAAAGCAAATATTTTTTTTAAAATGTCTTGTAAATAAATTGGTATTTTCTCTTGGTTCCTTCACTTGTTGCAAGTATCTTGGTGTTTGTGGTCTGACTTAGTGAGTGAAAACAACATTCTAACTTTGGAATTCTATGCCATCAAAAAGTGCCTAAAGCCAGCCTTAATTTTTATATGTTCATTTTAAATTCTCAGTGATATCATATAAATAACTGGCTGACCAGATGGTCAGGTTGTCCGCTGTAAGATTCAGTAATTTGAACTAACCCTTTTGGGTTTTTTTTGCCAGTTACCAGGAATTTTATTGAAACATGAAATGAATAAGATTGAATTTATAACTACACAGGAAATGCTTCAAGAATCATAGTTCTGTCCTCCGTGCCAAGTTTAAACATTCAATCCCAGATGAGCAAAGGAGAGAGCCTGCTGAATATAAAAAGGAATGCTGTTTTTTATGGGTTTATTCTAGTCACCTGCTTTATTCAGTAGTTTGTTTAGACAGCTAGAGAGGAAAAATATAGTCAGGTGTTCGGTTAACAAAGGTGACTTTTTTAACATGGTTTTCCTGGTTGATGGGAGTGAGTTATCTTCTTGCTGCATGAATCTTTGCCATTCCAGTTCTATTGAATGTCTTCCTTGGTCTTGAGCTATTGAGGCATGGTCAATTCCAGTAGAATGGGCCTTTAGTGAAGAAGTGTTCTAATTGAAAAGTTTTCACACAAAAAACTCTACGGTTTGACAGGTCCAAGAGGATTTTACCATGCGAATGTAGTTTTGTGGGTTCTCTCATTTTGTACTGTGCATCAATGTTACTGAGATTTTTTATGTTTTTGAGGAAGGAAGGTTGGAGGACCTAGCTGAATCGTGAATATATTGAATCACAGTGCAAAAATCAAAAGTTGTATGGATTACCACTGATAATGTTCCAAGGTCAATAATACCGGATCATTTTTATGAAAGAGTCCAAAGCTGATCTTTTCCTGCAGGTGTGCTGACCAGCTTTAATATAAAGTTGGAATTTTGAGAGATTTGTGTGATTACGTCGGAGAAAAATATTTGTCCAAAATAAATTTACGCATTTTTAATTATCAGTTATATTGTTTAATCTGTTCATGGACATGCAACATTGCAAAAGGGCATAACAATTACTCTGCAGTTCAATATTTTTTGAACCACTGGATTATTGCCACAATGAAGAATCTTATCTTTTTATGTAAAGCACAAACCAAGATGCCAATATTCTGTCAAATTCTCAGCATGTTGATCTCTTGTTGGAAAATGATCTTTTGTATTTGTGGGAAGGATCAAATCACAAGGCTGTAAATGTAAGATAAATGCCAAGTTTATTAAATATGGAAATAAGAAGCAAGCTTTGTTTCCCACGGGCAGATAACAAAGGATACGGTATCAATAAGTTGAAGGAAAAGATAGATAAGAACAAAAGTAGGCAAAATGCACAGGCTTGTGATGAAATTAAAATGAAGAGGCTGGAATGTAGCATATACATTGATATGAACTAGCTGAACCTGTTCTGTGTTGTATGTACCAGTAATGCTGTAAAGGTTACACCAGTAGAATTGCACTACAGCTTTCATCCTATGGCTTTCAAGGGTTTCTACCATTTGCACAACAGTGCATTTTATGTCCATGATACCTATTTATTGTCAGACTTGGCAGAACTGGGGAAGAGTTATTGACCCAAAATGTTACCTGGTTCTCTTTTTACAGATGGTGCTTGACTGTCTGGGTTCTTCCAACCTTTCTGTGTCAGCAGCTACAATTTCATTTATTTTCCATCTGTAGGGGATTTTCCTTTCTCTGACAGCTACTACATTTCAGTGTCAGATAACAATGGTATCGTCAAGTAGACCAGGATCCAACCGCATTAGAGAATTCTTGTGTCCAGAAGAAAAATGTCCAATGTTTATCATCTGTAGGAAGATAATAGTCATAGAAATGTACAGTACAGAAATGAGCCCTTTGACCCACCATGTTCATGCCAATCATTTTGCCCATCTACACTAAACTCATTTGCTTGCAATGAGACTCTATCATTCTATACCTTGCCTATTTATATGTCGGTATAAATGCCTCTTAAATGTACTAATTATATCTGATTACATCACCTCCTCTTACAGCAGGCTCCAGATTTAAAGCACAGCTTTTCCAACCTGTCCCCGTAACAAAAATCCTCCAATCCAGTCAGTATCCTGGTGAATCTCCTTTGCCGTTTATCCTCCATCATCACATCCTTGCCATAGCTTCCAAAACAGCACATATTAGGCTCCCAAGAGTGGCCTAACCAGTGCATATAAAGTTGTAGCATAGTGTTCCAACTCTTATTAAAAACCCAACCCATCAAGGCAAGTGGTAAGCCTGTTATTACTGTTAACTGTGTGTTGCCACTTTCAGGGAACTATGAACTTGGACCCCTCAATCTCTGTTTATTAAATTTCCTCAGTGCCCTACCTTTACTGTACATATCCTGCTCATATTTTACTTCAATAAATTTAACCTCTTCACAATTCATGATTAAATTCCAGCTACCAATTCTCTGTACAAATTATAGCACAGAAACAAGCTCTACGGACCTTGTAATCCTAAGGGTATCTACAAGTATATTAAGAGAAAAAGGATCGTAAGGGACAAAATTGGTCACCTTGAAGATCAGAGTGGTTGACTATGTATGGAGCCAGAAGAGATGGGGAGATTTTAAGTGGGTTTTTTGCATTCAGGAAACTGGCACAGAGACTAAGGAAGTAAGGAAACCAGCAGTGAGATCATGGAACCTGTACAGATTAAAGAGGAGGAAGTGCTTGCTCTCTTAAAGCAAATAAAGGTGGATAAATCTCCAGGGCCTGATGAGATATTCCCTCGGACATTGAGGAAGGCTAGTGTAGAAATTGCAGGGGGTCTGGCAGAAATATTTAAAATGTCTTTAGCCACGGATGTGGTGCCAGAGGATTGGAGCATGACTTGCGTTTTTCCTTTGTTCAAAAAAAGCTCCAAAAGTAGCCATGGAAATTGTAGGCCAGTGAGCTGACGTCAGATGTAAGTAAATTATTGGAAGGTGTTCTAAGATACCTTAGAATATACAAGTATTTGAATAGTCAGGCACTGATTAAGGATAGTCAACATGACTTTATGCCTGGTAGGTCATGTTTAACCAAACTGATAGACCATTCTCCCACTCAGCCCCACTCCCCTGCCTTCTCCCCATACTCTTTGATACTCTTGACTATACAGATAGCTATCAATCTCTGCCTTAAATGCACCCAGTGACTTACACTGCACAGCTGGCCATGGTACCAAATTCCAGAGGTTCACCACTCTCTGGCCGAACAAATTCATCCGCATCTGTTTTAGACGGGCGCCCAGGATTTCAATGACACTTGTTAATGTGAGTGATGCTCCATATTCATTCCTTTTTTTTTTATTCAGTTTTCTTTTGAAGGAAATTCCAATTTAAATTTTAACCTATGTTTGTTCAAAGATATTTGCAGATACAAGTCTTTTCATGTCAATGAAATCCATCTTCAGCACTTTTATTTTGATCTTGCAAAGCCAATCCCGACAAGCTGAAGTGGCTGATGAGTAAAGCAATGAGCCATGAGTGTCTAGGAATAAATCTTTTATTTTTGGCAACATTACCTGGCAGAATGGTGTTAAGTCAGCCCATTTGATAAATTTCCACCTTTTAGCCTTTGATCATGCCATCTCACCCTAGCTCTATACCTCAAGTATATACGTTGTTGATGTGCTTTCAATCCAAGTTTGAGCCTCATCACTTCTTTGCCTCTTGCGTTCAGCATTTTGTCCTGAGCCATTTGAATTGGCAACGTCAATGGGCACATTCCGACAAAATATATCTTGCTGTGTGTAAAGCCTGATTCTGTATTTTGTGTTGTGGTGGGGAAATGGGGACAGAAAGCCAGTGGAGTGGTGAGGCATAGCAGTGAAACAATAGAAATAGCGATCATGTAATACCTACTGAGAAGTTTGTATGCGAGGAGCTTTTGGCCAATTGATCCTTCATATTCAATTGTACTATGTCTGATCACTACCTCAACTCCATTTTGTTTCATCTTGTCCGTATCAGAGAATATCCTTGTTAAAATGGAAAAGAGTTTTGCTCCTGTCTTGTAAATTTCAATTTGCCATTTGTCCATAACTTATAGAGCCAAAGCTTCACTGTGCTGGAAACTGGGGTTCAATCCTAACTTCAGCCACTGTCTGTATGTGGTTTGCATGTTTTCCCTGGGATTGTTTAGATTTCCAACATGTGTTCCAATCTCTTCACACGTCTCAAAGGTGTGTGGGTCAGTGCATTAATTGCCCACTGCAAATTGCCCTCGTGTAATGGGACTTGAAGGAATGTGGAGAGATTCAGATTTGCGATTCCTTTATATTGATAGTACAGTGTGTAATATTGCACAAAATTGCCTGTCGTAAGGCACGCACAGAGTCATCATTTGTGTCATCAAGTGCCCCATACCATAAGAGAGAAAGAGAAGCAAAAGAAAATACCTTCAGAAACAATGGATGTCCATGGTCAATGGGTCTCAGGAGCAATGGGTCTCCAGTGCTCCCAACAGCCTCTGCAGCCACACAGGTTATCATCAGCACCAGGTGCAAACCTACAACACGATTAAGAAGCCTTCAGCGCCTGAGTTCCTTTGAGAGCCCCTCTTGCCCTCACACCCTCTTGAATCCTGGCTCTGATATCTGCTTCCCATGAGCCAGTCTCCAGCAGTCCACATACCGTGTGGGTCTTCCGACTACAAGTCGCCCACAGGCCGTGTGGGTCTTTCAGCCACTGGCCCCTCAGTGGTCCACCACCATAGTCACTGTCCTATAGAGTCGTCTCCCCTGCTTCTCCTTCTCGCCGGATGATGTCTGTTTCTGGTGCCCTGTACCGATTCACTACTCCTCAGAAACTGCAACCCCTCATGGTCACTGCCGAGCACAGGCGCTGCCACCTTGGACACAGATCCTGCGGTTGCAGGACTTCAAACAAAAACATCGTTGGCTCATCTAACAGGCTGTTTAACACCTTTACAGGACCGCTGGCATGAGGACGCATGCAGTGGTTGATCCCTTTGGAGCAGCCCCGTGTCTCTCCTCTCCCAGGTCCACAGTAGTGGCAGCAGTGCTGCAACAGCAGCTCCAGCAGCGCCGCTACTTTTTGAATCTAAACGAACAGGTGATGGTCAGCATGGACTTAAATGGGCCGAAGGGTATGTTTCCATATGGAATGTGACACCATTACCTTTGTGCAGGGACAAGTGCTTCCCGATCTCGAACCAAAATTGCACCATTTCTATTTATCCTATATATCTGCAGGATGCCTCACCAAAGTAATTACAGTGACTTCTCTGTAGCTGAAGTCTTCAGCACCTTTAACATAAATTAGATTTTAATTTCTTTTAAATTTAGACGTACAGACCCTTTCAGCCCTCGACCTGTGTCACCCAATTGACCTACAATCCTGGTATGTTTTGAACAGTGGGAGGAAACCCACGCAGACATAAGGAGAACGAACAAATTCTTTACAGACAGCATGGGATTCGGATCCTGATCTCTGTCGCTGTCACAGCGTTGCACTAACCACTATGCTAATCGTGCCACCCTTGTATCTGGATGAAGACTTGGGCCCAAAATGTTGGCAAAATATCTTTTCCTCTTTTGGACACTGTAGGAGCTGCTGAGTTTCTCCAGCATTTTTCTACAATTACAGCATCTGCAGACTTTCTTTGTTTCACTCACTTTGTCCTGCCTCAGGCAGTGGAATACCAATTTATGCAACCAGTCTTCATCCAATATCTCTAAGCCAGAGTGCAATAGGTCCTTCTTAAATTTATTTAAGCACAGGATCATAGCTTTTTTGAGCAGGGAGAGAATGGATGTGAGAAATGGTCAAATAAAGTCAAACTCCAAAAGTCTACCACTCTCAAACTTCATTGTCAGATTGACAGATTTTACAAACCGCTAATTTTATTCCTATTAATGCTCCATCTTTTAATTGTTGTTTTCAAATTATATGCATTATTATATTCCAATAAACCCAAGTACCAGACCTCTCGAAGGAGCACAGCCAACCCATTGGGATTTCCCAGTAATTTGGAGATTATAGGAATTTTGCTGTAATTCCAAAAACAAATTGTAGCAGGCACTGAAGGTAGAAATGTAAATATAAAATTCTGGAACCTCTCAGGTCAGGCAGTCGTCATCATCCCGAAACATTTACTGTTTTCAATCTCCAGAGATAGTTCCTGAGTACCTCCATTGTTTCCTTCTCCGGTCAATGGTCTTATTGAATGGCAGCAGGGTAAAGGGAATATATGAATGACCCCGATTCTATTGCTTGGGTGCTTTTTTTTGTCAAGCCACAAGATCTGCGTTGCCCTTCTCCCGAACATAGTACATCTTCTCAAAAGTGCAGTGGCCAAAACTGCAACTATTTGCACTCTTGCCACAATTGCATTCAACAGAAGCACAACTTTCGCTTTCAGTTGTAAATGCTTGCAATATGGACAGCATTCCGTTAGCATTTGATGATCCGCATTTTTTATTTGCACAGTTGCTTTTATGGATGTGTACACAAGGACACCAAACCCCCATTACTTCCTACTCCGTCACCACTATTTTTTTTGAAATGCATTATTGATCAAACGAGTCACCTCCGCAAACAATTATTAATTTGCTAAACCCAACTTGCCTTTGTTAAATTCATGCCAGCTGTTCTGAATTAACCCTGTGTTCCTAAATCCTATTTTATCCAGAATTATTAATTCCCATATGACTTTCTGTGCATTAATTGTCATTTTTTCCCCTAATATAGGCCATTTCCATGTCATACTTTGTATATTGGGTGTATGAAAAATTGTTCCTCATCCCCACATTGATCAGCAACCGTCTTATCATCAGGGCCTTGGGATTTGGCCTGCTGAAGTTTTATTAAGATGCCTCCATAGCCTTAATAGAAGCGTTCAGTTTCTTTGCTTCTATGTAATTACTTCTCATCTATTCCTTCAATACAGTAATATTTTTGCTTCCTTTTTCTTAAAACTGATTAAAAAAAAAACTAGATTTTTTTAACTTCCAAGATTAGATTTCATCTCTAAACATTTTTTTCTTGATGGCTGTTCATTTATTAACGTGTGTATGTGCGTATGTATATATGTGTGTGTATAGTAAAACTTGTATATTTTTCTCCCAGTCCCTTTAGCAAAACTAACAGGTGGTTCCATCTGATGACTGACATTCCTTTAGTTTTCATTATCAGGTATTCTGTTTGCCCCAATATGTCACTGATTTCACTCCTTCCTCTGGTATTCAATTTAAACTTGTAGTTCTTTAAGTGCTTTCTCATCTCATGTGCAGGCCATTTGAAATCAGCATAATGATTAAAAGAGACTTTGCAGTTTGGACTGCATTAGGAATATCTCCAATGTTTCCCATCTGGTTTTGTTAATTTTCCACTGTAATGTGACCTGCTCTCTTCCATAGCCCTTGTCTCTTCACTCTGATATTTTATTTTCTAATATTATTCTGACCAATGCCACAAGTGGGATTTTTAAATAATTACAAATGGAAAACTAAATATTTTCTTTATATTGATCAATGTCATGTTTTTAGTGTTTAATTCATCCAATGAACAAGCAATGCAATTCAGAAGACAATAATCTCACCCTGGAGCATTTGCACTCAGGTAATTTGCTTCATGCAGGAGACTCCATTCACCTGCAACAGCCAAGTAAAATTGAAGATCTGTTTCTTTATGGCATTTATCCTGCCTCTGTTTCAGGGTATTTCTATGAAGACCTGTTTACTTAAAATAGCAAAATTTAAAAAAGCATTTCACAGTTTTGTGTTACTATTCATATCAGTGCCCTGGTATAAGAGCAGTGTGGAACATCGTACAGTACAGAACTTTGAACCTTGATGTCTGCGTTGAACATAACACCAAAATTAAAATGAGACTCTTCTGCCTGCATATGATCCATATTCCTCCATTCCCTGCATGTTCCCCCTACTGTGATGTAGAAGTCTTTGCAAAGGGAGGAGATTTCAAATGTTATCCCTGCGTCCGATATTTTTAACTGCTGGTGCAATTAATCTTTGGTCTTGTGATCAGGACTGCGCTTCTGGATTGTTGAATTGGGTGCAGCCATTCATTGTATTGCTGCTTATCTCTAACCATGAGGTGGGGCACTCCCCAACTCATTCTGGTTTATCAGTGATTTGCCCCCCCCCCCCCCCACTCTCGATTATCAACACTGCTGACATTCTCCTTTTTCAAGTCAATACTTTCGATGGCTTGAACTTTCATCACGCTTGGAGAGCCATCTCTTGTGACATAAAACTGGCCAACACCGTGTAAGAATGCCTAATATGTGACCATTGAGAACTGGAATGAAATGCTCCTGCAGTTTGGTATTTTAAGTCACATGGTGGAGGACAAAACTATCACTTTTTATCATAGTAAATCTTTCATAGCACCGTGGAACTTGGTCTGCTTATAAAATAATAGTGTGTGTCATTCTGAGTCCAATTGAGAATTCTAGATGTGGTTTGGCCTCTCATATGAAAGAAAAGTTCCATCTTTGCACATCATTTATATGTTTAATTGTGAAATGTGTTCAATGCACCTTGGCATCTCTGGAGATTCTTTTTATTTCTCAATTACTTGGGCTGACATGATATTGAAGTGCTACATTGCAAGCCCCAGCATTTTATTTTCCTTGAACTGGCTAATATCCCAGGCCATTAAAGAAAACTCTTTGTGGTCCAGGTGATTCATTAGTTTCTATAACTGCAATTGTATCACTGAACTGCATTTTTCATTAACCAAATTTAAATCGACCAAGCTGCCGAGGTAAGATTGGATTTCATCTTTCTAGCTGATCAATTGAGACCTCCGGGCCAGTTGCATCATCCCTGTGCTATTGTCTATAGTTTGTAAGTCAGACCATCTTTGTTTACTCTTCGCTTTGACGATTAGTTTAAGC
This sequence comes from Narcine bancroftii, assembly GCF_036971445.1. Classification (NCBI taxonomy): domain Eukaryota; kingdom Metazoa; phylum Chordata; class Chondrichthyes; order Torpediniformes; family Narcinidae; genus Narcine; species Narcine bancroftii. The sequence continues at coordinate 79,095,293 of NC_091472.1, read as the reverse complement.
ATCATTTTAAATTAAATGGTGAAATGATGGTTGGAAAGGTTGTTGCTGCTTTCACAGTTTTGAAGTTTTATACTTTGGGTGGTGTGGCTGGGAGAAAAAAAGGTGCAGTTGTCAATGTGACCAATGCCACTTCTGGTTTCCCTTTGCAGTGACAGCTACATTGTACGTGTCAATGCTGTGGTTATGACCAGAGATGACTCTGGATGGTTACCACAGGAAGGAGGTGGGCTCAGTCGTGTTGGTGTCTGTAAGGCCATTCAACCAGAGGGCACTGGGAGAAGTGACTTTCTCATCCTTGGAGAGCGACTTAAAGACAAACTGGTAAGTTGAGTAGTTTTTGCAAGAAAACTAATTGGATTAGCTGGTTTTGGCCTTGTTGGTATCAAAGTATGTTTTTACAAATCAGAGGAGGTATTAGTTTTGAATGCTTTAATAATTGCAACCATATTTGTTTGACTTGCACACAATTTTCGGCTTACTAACCAATGCTTGTGTGATGCCATCAATGCTTGATGTGTTTTTGTTATTACTAACACATTTGATGGAAGTGTAGCCATGCAAGTTGGCTGTGAATACTGTACCAGAAATCTCCAGTTGCCATTTGACTGTGGTGATGCTGTTATTTCTATTTAGAATTCTTTCATTTTGTACCACAACAATATTATGGGTTTTCTGGGTTTTTTTTTGCATTCACATGACTTCTATTTAAGAAATGTATTGCGTGCACTCAATGCTGTTTTAAGTCATGCATATAAAGTTAGTAAGAAATCAGGACCATAGATCTTCCAATCCTGGATGTGCATATCTGTGCAATAAAAGGATAACCATGAGAAAGAAACAGTGGAGTTTTGCAACTCCAAAAGTTTATAAAGCATTTTTTTCCATTGTAGAAAACAATGATCCAGAGATTCAGTTCTGTGTGCCGACATTTATTACACAAGTTTTGAACTATATGATGTTTCGGATACATTTTTCCTGTGTTCACAAATTGAGTTATAGGGAACAGGTTAGAATGTCAAACTGAGATTGAAGACACATCAGCTCTGACTTTACCCGTGTAGCAGAACAGACGTTAGTACTGTGTGGGCTGCTTCTGACATGTCCTTGCTCTTAAACAAAGTGGACCATTGAGCAAGAGTTCAGCAGAATTTTTCTGTTATTCCTTGCATCCATCTTTTGCAGAGATTTTTAAGCATTCTAATCTGCTATTCCCATGGCCCAATGGCAATCAGTTGTGTCACTGACTTCAGTATAGCTTATTTCCATGCAAAATAAAATTCATGGCTTTTAATTTTAATAATAAGTGAATTTTTCAATCCCCATGAAAAACAATAATGAGAACATGATCTCCATATGATTACCGACTGAAATTAGGTAAGTGCACATATATGCTGTAATGCGCTGGACTTGTGAACGTTAACCATAGCAATGGCAATCTAATTAAAACTAAGACTTTGTGTTTTTCTGGAAATGTTCTTTAAAACAGAATTTACAGTGTAGTGACCGGTTTTTTTGACCCACTTGTAGGTCTGTGATACTGTTCATGCTTCCTGTAAGTCTACTTTTCACAACTTGTTATTCTCTTCCCTGCTCCCAGTAGAACAGTTGCAACACAGGAGGTGGCCACTTGGCCCATCAGGTCTGTGCTTATTCTCTCCCAGAGCAACTTTACCTACCCATCCTTTCCTAGCCCTTTCTCTACATCCTTACAAGTTTTAATCCACTGATATTCATTCATCTAGTTTCCTCAGAAAAGAACCTGCCTCCACCACATTTCCAGACAGTGCCATTCCTCACTGGGTGGGATAAAAAAATTCCTCACATCACTTAATTTTCTTTCGCTTCTTTTATACCCGTGACCTCTTGTCCTCAATCGCTCCACCAATGCAAACACATTGCCACTAAACATTCTGTTCAGACCTCTCATTATTCCATACTTATTGAAAGTTTTCATATACTTTCTATAACATGGCAAGAAGAATTGATTGCTCTACCCTCATTGAGGTCAGACTAGTGCTAAATAAGGTTCAGAATGACTTTCCTGCTTTTAAGCACCTTGCTGAGCCTTTATGAAACAGAAGAGTATATGGCTTATTCTCTCGGCTTACTTTGTTGCTTCAAATGATTTATGCACATGTACCTCCAGGTCCCACCATTCTAGCACATCTTTCCCAATCCATTATTCATTATTGCCTTTATCATTCTCATCAAAATGTATCACCTCACGTTGTTCTTCATTGACAAGTGTGCTAATTCCACCAATCTGTCTGTGCCTGGCTACAAACATTCACAATCCTATTTGCCATTCAAAATGCAGTCTATTTAGAAATTCACATCTAGAAATGGTGGCTCGTAGCCCTGAATCTAGGTGGCTGATTAAAAATAAAGAGCCCCAATTCCAGTTTCTTAAAAATACAATAATTTAACTTCCTCCAGTCCAATAAACAATCATTCACCATGTCTATCTGTTATTTAACCAACTTCACATCTGTTCTATCAAAAGTCCTTTTTCTATCGTGTGCTTCGCTCTCTCTCATGTGGCACCTTATCAGAAGCCTCCTAGAAAGCGTTGAGCACCACATCAACTCAAACGTTTTTTAAAAATGCAATTAAATTGGTCCAACACAATTTGGCCATAAATCTGTTTTGATCACTTTAATCATTTTTCCTGTGGGTGACCATTAATCCTGTCCAAGAATAATGTTTTTGAGAGCTTTCCCACTGCTCAGGTGAAACTACCCTGACTTGCAGTTCCTTGCCTTATCTTTAATTTCTATTTTGAACAAGAGAGTAATATTTTCTATTCACTCTGGTATCATCCTCTTGTTGTCTGCAGAACATTTTTTTAAATATTTTAATTTTTCCAAGACTCATGTAGGAGATTATTATATACATCATATAAATAATATTTTTAAATTACAGAGTCTCGTGTGATTGCCCAAATCTCACCCTCTCCCTCAACTGCTATTGTAAAAAAAGAGGTGTTTGAGCATGCCTTCCTTCATTAATTAGTCCATCTCTTGATCTTCATGAATTCACCGCTATTAACCTAACTATATTATTTAAACCTTTTTGGGGAAGTTAATTATATCCTTAAGCCAGTATGATTCAAATAAGGTTACCATATTTTAACAAACAAGTTATATTTCTTTCTAAGATTATGTTGTCTTTTCCAAGGGGCACAATGTTGTATTTCCATATTCCGGCGAGTAACAAGTAAGGGGGAGGAGTCAGACTTCCATGTAACAGCTATACATCTTCTGGCTACTGCTGGTGCATTCCTCACGAACTGTATTTGAGATTTTGATAATTTTTAAAAATATTTTGATAGTTTGGTACCAATAACCATAAGATTTCTCAATAAGTACAGTTCTGGTTCCAATGGAAAATCCACTTCTTTAATTTTTGTCAAAATTTCTGCCAACTCGTATCAAAAGGATCTTACTTTCATGTATAGCCAGGTTGAATGTATAAATGTTCCAACCTCTATACTGCACCTAAAACACGAGTCTGGAATTTCAGATTTTAAACTGTGTAATTTTTGCATTAAGGTATAATTGATGCATTATATTATATATCTGGCATTAATAAATGATGTCATATTTATCAGAGCACTGTTTTGCCCAATATTGTTTTTGAATTCTTTTGTCTGCAGATCAGTGGTAGGTTATGGTCATTTCCTCCGAACTTCCAAAACATCCATGAAGGCATTCTCTCCAGTCCTGGTGCGCTTACCCACTTGAAGTTCAACCAAGTTTTATTACACCTTTATGCTATCTTGTACTTGTCTATCCTTCCTGAAGTTACTTGGTTAGCACATATTTCATGAAACACAAGTAATAAAAGACTGGCTATGAAGTAATTTTGTTTCACATCTTTACTGACCTGTTATACTTGCCATGAATTGCTGACTCAAGCATTGTGTTATAATGGAACCAACATTGGGATTATGTAAAGAGACAATTTTAAAATGCAACTTTTCAGTTATAGCATTTAGATTTGCAGTAATATTAAAGTGATTTTTTTTTGTCATTCTGGATTTTGGCATTGCAATTTTCCTATTCTTTTCTTTTACAAGATTGTATTGGAATGTTTCTTGAAGAAAGACCTGGTGTATACTAAAGCAACACCTACATTTCACCATTGGATGGTTGACAACAGAAAATTTGGACTTACGTTTCACAGTCCTGCTGATGCCCGGGCGTTTGATCGAGGAGTGAGGAAAGCAATTGAGGACCTGACGGAAGGTACTAATTGGATACTTTTGCGACATAATGAGCCAGGTCTTGCTGACTTACAACAATTTGGACATCCATATGTCCTGGAATTCTGCAAAGACTGTCGACTGCAGAATTCCAGCATCTCTCGATTGGAAAAGTTACTTCGCAATGGGGACCAGGGGCAAGGGCCCAGCTTAACTAGACTTACCCTGCTGAGGAAATGGCTCCTGCATCCTACACCACTTTAACCCTGCCTCATAATCCAAGGCCCCCAGTAGCAATTGTAGAGCATGGGGGGAAGATGTTTTGCTTTTATGGCTATAGTGGGGAAGCATGGTTAGTGTAGCAGTTAGTGCAATAATGCTATTACGGTGCCAACGATCTGGGTTCAAACTTGCTGCGGTCTGTAAGGAATTTGAACATTACACCTGTAACCTGCATGGGTTTTCTCTGGGTAACTCTGGTGTCCTCGCATCTTCTTAAAAAAAAAGATACTGATTGGAATTGGTAGGTGGATAGGGTGTAAAGGGTTTCTACTCTGCTGTATCATGTTTTTAAAAAAAAACATGCATTTGGGAATAGTAAAGCTTTTGCTTATTTTTAGTTTTTTTTTTAATTTTGAAATTGGGCAGCTTGGTTGGCATTGAAGTTAGCGTGACACCTTTACAGCCCCAATGATCGGGACAGGGATTTGATTCCCGCGCTGTCTTTAAGGAGTTTGTATGTCTCCCTGTGTCTGCGTAGGTTTTTCCCAGGGGCTCTGATTTCCTTCCACTGTTCAAAACGTTCCGGGGGTGTAGGGTGTAAATTGGGCAGCACAGACTCGTGGGCCAAAATGGCTTTTAACCATGCTATGTGTCTACATTTAAAATTTAAATTTAAGAAATGAATGAGTGATGTAAATGCTGGTAAAAATTCAGTATTTAACACCATTTCCAATCTTGCCAACTCTCAGGCTGTCCAGGCCTTGGCTTGAGACCTCTATCGAATGCCCTCAGCATATGTGCAGAGCCTTTGACCATCTAACAAAGTCTTGGAAGATCAAGATTTCAAAACTTGCACCATGCCCAGAATTTACTCACAACAGTGACTGCACTGACTTCAGAGGACTGCAATAACACCAGCTTGCTTGGGTTGGGCTGAAAGGACTGATTATGTGCTTTTCTATTGTGTATAATTAAGTGTTCCTCCATCCATGTGGTGTTCAGGGTTATGAAGAAGATTTAGACCGGCAAGTTTTTGCTTGACCCCCACCCTCTCTCCCCCCCCACTTCCCATTAAACCTCAGGCTAAATTTTGAGGGTTCCCAAAGCTGCTCGTGCCCAGCTGTCCTGTCCTGTTGTCTCTCCTGGTTGTGGGGAAGTTGATTAACTGATTTAACAGTCAGTACAATAAGATGACAATGTTACTTGTCTGGGGTATTGACAGGTAATCCTGGCCACTTATAGTGAAAAATTTGTGTGAAAAAGCACACAAATGCTGGGAAAAACTCTGCAGGTCAAACAGTGCCTTTATGTAACAAAGGTAAAGATACATCACCAATGTTTCGGGTTTGAGCCCTTCATCAAGGTGTGGGGGAACATTTTTGGGAGCAGACTGAATAGGTTCACTACATTCCTGGATGAAACAGGAGTTCCTATAGATGGTGTGTGATCTGCTGAGTTTGTCCAGCACTTTTGCATATCACATTAGAAACATAGAAGATAGGATCAGGAGTAGGTCATTCGACCCTTCGAGCCTGCTCCGCCATTCAACGAGATCATGGCTGATCTTAAAGTTCAGTACCCCATCCCCGCCTTCGCTCCGTAACCTTTAATACCCTTATACTGAAGAAATAGATCTAATTCCCTCTTAAATATATTTAATGAACCTGCCTCTACTGCCCTCTGTGGCAATGAATTCCACAGATTCACCACCCTCTGGGTCAAGAAATTCCTCCTCATCTCGGTCCTAAATAGTTTGGCTATTATCCTCAAACCATGGCCCCGGGTTCTGGATTTTCCCATCATTGGAAACATCCCATCTGCATCCATTCTGTCCAGTCCTGCCAGAATTTTATAGGTCTCTATGAGATCCCCTCTCAATCTTCTAAACTCCAGCGAGTACAATCCCAATTTGCGCAATCTTTCCTCATAAGTCATTCCTGCCATTCCAGGTATCAGCCTGGTGAATCGCCTCTGCACTCCCTCCATTGCAAGAACATCCTTCCTTAGATAAGGTGACCAAAACTGCACACAATACTCCAGGTGCGGTCTCACCAAGGCCCTGTACAGCTGCAGTAAGGTATCCTTGTTCCTATACTCAAACCCTCTTGATATGAAGGCCAACATACCATTTGCCTTTTTAACCGCCTGCTGTACCTGCATGCTCACCTTCAGAGACTGATGTACAAGTACCCCTAGGTCTCTCTGCACTTCCCCATCTCTTAATCTATTGCCATTCAAATAGTAATCTGCCCTCCGGTTTGCATTACCAAAGTGGATAACCTCACATTTATCCACATTGTAGTGCATTTGCCATGTATCTGCCCAGTCCCTCAATTTATCCAAATCACACTGGAGCATCCTGACCCCCTCTTCCGTGCACACAACCCCTCCTAGCTTAGTGTCATCTGCAAATTTGGAGATATTACATCCAATCCCCTCATCCAGATCATTAATGTAAATTGTGAACAGCTGGGGTCCCGGTACAGATCCCTGTGGTCACTGCCTGCCACTCAGAAAACAAGCCATTTATCCCAACTCTCTGTCTTCTACCTGCCAGCCAGTTCTCAATCCACATCAATACTTTGCCCCCAATCCCATGAGCCTTGATTTTGGAAGCCAGTCGTTTATGCGGGACCTTATCGAAGGCCTTTTGGAAGTCCAGGTACACCACATCCACTGGCTCTCCCCCATCTATTTTACCTGTCACCATCTCAAAGAATTCCAATAGATTTGTAAATCCATGTTGACTACAATCACAGTGTCTTCAGACTTTCCCATGTTTAACAGTAAATCATCTGGGTTGTCACAACTTACCCGCAATTTTCTATCTTGTTCTGTTCCTGACCCATAAATGATTAGATTTTGGTACTCTGAGCTGACAGATTTCTGATGGACCCATGACCAGTGTTCTCCACTGTAATTTTGTTGAATAATTTTCTTTATTACCTGCAGGAAGGCAACCCCATATAATGCTTATTTTTCTTCTCTCTTGTCCCTTTTTATCATCTCTCCCCCCCCCCCCCCCCCCCCACCTCCCCAATACTAGGATCAACCACATCATCTTCAACAATTCAGAATGAAGTGGAGGTTGGTGACGATGATGTTTTTACAGTAAGTACAAACTACTGCCATCATAGACTACTTCCCTCAGTTGTATTAATAATGCTGAATGAACTTCATTTTATAATCATACTAATGGAACTGGCTGCTTAAATTTTGAGATACCTTGTGACAACAAAATTCTTTAGGTGCTCTTAGTTTTTTTGCGATTGAGAATATCACTGTTTTTGATAAAATGAAAGCATGACAGATTGAGAAATACCAAATCCATTGACATTGCTGGGGACAGTGGATAATGTTCCAGCTCTTAAATTTTGCTTTTTAAAGTTGCACTGTAATGTTAATTGGTGAGAGGAAATTTCGAGGCTGCTTTTTTTCAAAGTGGAGAGAAAAGTGTTTATTTTTGTTTAGTTATCAGCCTCTTCTCCGAACATAATCCAAATGATGAGGTATCTTTAAAAGTTGACTTATGCTTGGTCATTCAAAATGTTGTTGCTGTGTGGATTAAAAATTGGCTTGTATGTGGAAAGCATAGCGTAGTAGTGGATGAAAAGTATTCTGGCTGGAGGTCAGTGACTAGTGGAGAACCACAGGGTTCTGTTCTGGGACCCCTGCTCTTTGCGATTTTTATAAATAACCTAGATGAAGAAGTGGATGGATGGGTTCATAATTTAGCAGATGATACAAAGGTTGGAGGAGTTGTAGATACTGCTAAAGATTGTCGTAGGTTACAGTAATATATAGACAGGATACAGAGTTGGGTAGAAAAGTGCCAATCTGGGTAAGTGTGAGGTGATGCATTTTGGAAAGACAAACCAGAAGGCTGAGTACAGGGTTAATGGTTGGATACTTAACAGTGTGGAGGAACAGAGGAACCTTGGGGTTCAAATCCATACATCTTTCAAGGTTGCCACACAGATAGTTAAGAAGATGTATGGGGTGCTGGGCTTCATTTATAAGGGGATTGAGTTCAAGAGCCAAGAGGTCATTTTACAACTGTACAAATCTCTGGTGAGACCACACTTAGAGTATTGTGTTCAGTTCTGGTCACCTCATTAGAGGAAGGATGTGGAAGCTGTGGAGAGGGTACAGAGGATATTTACCAGAATATTGCCTGGATTGGAAATAATGATGCAAGGGTAGCAGAGCTGGGACTTTTCTCTTTGGAGACTAAGAGGTGACTTTATAGAGGTTTATAAGAAATCTGAGAGGCATAAATAGGTGGATAGCCAGCTCCTTTTTCTCAGGGCAGGAATATCAAGCACCAGGGGACATCTCAACAAATGAAAGGAAGAAAGTTGAGAGGAGATATCGGGGATAAGTTTTTGTTTTACAGAATTGTGGGTGTGTGAAATGCCTTGCCAGGGATGGTGTTGGAGGCAGAAACATTAGGGGTATTTAAGAGTCTCAGAGGATGAAAGTAAAATAGAGGCTGGGAGGGTTTAGTACTTTTTTGGTAGGAATATATAGGTTAGCACAACATCAAGGAACAAAGGGCCTGTGCAGTACAAGAATATTCTATGTTGATTTTAAAATCTAATTGAAGATATGTTACCCCAGCTTTTAATGTTTGAGCATGTGAACAGTGAAATTTTTCGCAGTTAATACATCATTTGCTGAGCAAAAGTGTGGATGTTTATTTAAAATTGAATTCCAACGTTGTTCTTCCTTATGTAACAGACATTCATCTGCAGAAGTCAAAAGTAGCAGGCATTATGACTAATAAAAAAAGAGAGGTAATCCCTTCTTGAAGGCTGCCTCTGGAAGAAGAACTATATTCACAGTGAGAGAAAATCTGTTAATGTGCTCTTAAAAATGTGAACTACTGTCAATTTGGAAGTATGATGTGCCTTGTATCTCTCCAAACAATGCCAGGAAGTAATTGTGACGATGCCAAAACTTATCAGCAAAAACTTGTGGTGATGCCAAAACTTATTTGTCTAAATATGTTAAAATGCCTTGAAAATTTTATGGAGCAGCTGGTAAATTAAATCGCAAGCTACGGTAATTCTAAATATAGTAGCTAAAAATATTGTGTGGAACACTCAGATTCAAAATGAAATTAATCTAATATGATGCAAATCAATTTCACGTACCTTGGATTTAAATCCACAGAATATTTGTCCTCTCTTACCATCGTCTCCCCCTGGTTGTTACACTGTGTCTTTGAACATTCTTAGTCATTTCTGACCACCACTCAAACAAATCATTGGGCTGTGGAAGGTGGCATTGACTAAAAGATTTGGCAGGATCGTGCTGGTGCTCAAATGGCTATAAACAAGCATAGTTTGCACAAAAATTTGTTTTTTTTTAAATTCTCTTGTGCATAGAGTTGATGGGTATTTTAATTGAGGTGCAAAAAAATACAGTTTAAATGGTAAATGAAGAAATGCACTATCTTGGATGTATCCAGGAATGAAAATGGGAGGAATTTATCACTTGAAAGAGAGGAACCATGAATGTCATTTCTAACAATCCATGCACCACTAATCCAAACTGTTGTCAAGACCTCAACCAATCTGACCTTTTTAATAATGACTATTGAGTCTCCGATATGTTACTGCTGCCCGTGGCCTCCTTCCCTCCCACCCACCCAGTAGTAAACCTGGGCAATCATGTCTTTATTGTAACACTTGTGGAAATGCCTTTCTGTGGGTGATATTAAAGCATTATCAGCTTTATTAATGTAGAAAGTGATCCAAATGTATTTGTGTGTTTCAGTGAGGCCCCGGGGATGAGTTTGAGTTTGGAATTGGGTTGTGTGCTCCACCATAGATAATGGGAATGAATGAGGATTTATTGTTATGTCTGTAAGAGCAACCAACAGATGCACAAATTCTTTCTGCAGCTACATGGGTACGCAAAGATATACAAAAAATAGGTATAGGATAAATTACAAAAAATGGTGGTGAATATAACAGGATGGATAACTATTCACTGTTCCAGTTGGGACAACAAGAAGGGGTGTTGCATATTGCTGATAGATAGTGATCCTGCAGTTGTGTTTTGATTGAGATGGTACAGAGTGGATTTTAAGAGCCTGATGCCTGCTGGTATAAATGGTTCATAATTATGATAGCTTTCTCAGAAATAGCTCACAAGCCATGTATCAGTTTGTTGCCTTGTAAAGTGGCCTTGGTAGAATTTCATTTGAATACTTCCCTGGCATGTCTTCCTTAGTCCCTTTCACAATGCTTTTCATGTTGCTAATGCCTTTATTGCCACTTTACTTCCCATGCAACATCTGTTGCCTGGCACATTTACTGGCTGTTTTAGGCACGTGAGCACTGTGTGTGCTCGCTTCCCTGCCTCTTGCAAATGGACAGATTTTTTCAGCTAAAGGGGTATTTGTATTCTGTATTAGGACTAAAATTTTCAAAGGCGCTTCATTGCAAACAGTAAAATGGTTTTCAAAAAGTGATACCCTCATAGTTCTGTCAGAGCACTGTATTTCATGGCAGTTCGTCCAACAAGGTGTATTTTGGATGCACCGGTAATTTTGCACACTTAACTTTTTTCGTTAGCACTAAAGATTATTGTAATCTTGGTTTATTTGACCCCTTGTAGTCGACTTGAAATCCTGCTGTAGCTTGTTACTCTCAACAGCTCAAAGTTGTGCATACAAAATGAATCTTTTCACAGTTCTGCTTTGTAACTGCAGGGTGAGGCTCGTGTCTCAATGCATGTTTACGGGATTGATCTAAGTCTTGGCATTTCATTCACTTCCAATCTTTTGTCACCAGTCTACCAGGGGAGTAACAGGAGGCTGGGTTAAAAGGTCATTTCCTGTGCTCTTCTGGCAAACTCATTAGCAGCTGCTTCCCAACTACCCGCCCAAGTGATTTATTAGAGCACTGGTTAAGGGGAGACCACTGGCACCGAGAGTAGAGCCAAGCCCCCATTTGTCACACATTCTTCAGGAATGCTTGACATTTTCAACATACTTTAAGGCTTCTATTTCTCCCTCTCTCTCTCTCTCTCTCCCCCCCTCTCTCTCTCCCCCCCTCTCTCTCTCCCCCCTCTCTCCCCCCTCTCTCCCCCCTCTCTCCCCCCTCTCTCCCCCCTCTCTCCCCCCTCTCTCCCCCCTCTCTCCCCCCTCTCTCCCCCCTCTCTCCCCCCTCTCTCCCCCCTCTCTCCTCTCCCCACTCTCCTCTCCCCACTCTCCTCTCCCCTCTCTCCCTCCCCTCCCCTCCCCCTCTCTCCCCTCCCCCTCTCTCACCCCTCTTTCTCTCACCCCTCTCTCACCCCTCTCTCACCCCTCTCTCACCCCTCTCTCACTCCCCCCTCTCTCTCCCCCCCTCTCTCTCCCCCCTCTCTCTCCCCCCTCTCTCTCCCCCCCTCTCTCTCCCCCCCTCTCTCTCCCCCCTCTCTCTCCCCCTCTCTCTCCCCCTCTCTCTCCCCCTCTCTCTCCCCCTCTCTCTCCCCCTCTCTCTCCCCCCTCTCTCTCCCCCCTCTCTCTCCCCCCTCTCTCTCCCCCCTCTCTCTCCCCCCCTCTCTCTCCCCCCCTCTCTCTCCCTCCCCTCTCTCCCTCCCCTCTCTCCCTCCCCTCTCTCCCTCCCCTCTCTCCCTCCCCTCTCTCTCCCCCCTCTCTCTCCCCCCTCTCTCTCCCCCTCTCTCTCCCCCTCTCTCTCCCCCTCTCTCTCCCCCCTCTCTCCCCCTCTCTCTCCCCCTCTCTCTCCCCCCTCTCTCTCCCCCCTCTCTCTCCCCCCTCTCTCTCCCCCTCTCTCTCCCCCTCTCTCTCCCCCTCTCTCCCTTTCCCCTCTCTCCCTTCCCCCTCTCTCCCCCTTCCCCCTCTCCCCTCCCCCCTCCCCCCTCTCCCCTCTCCCCTCTCCCCTCCCCCCTCTCCCCTCCCCCCTCTCTCCCCTCCCCCTCTCTCCCCTCCCCACCCTCTCTCTTTTATTAGCTAAATCACACTAATTGACAATGCTTATTTTGTTTCAATGCTCTCATCCAATAATGCATTGCAATTGATGGATCAGGAACAATGGCTTTCGCCCTCCTTCCTAACTGATGAATGTGGCAGCAGAGGTAAAGGAAGTGACCTCTGTTTTTAAATGGTTGAATGGAGCCAAATAATTGAGGACAGCAGCAATACTGATGCAAATTTAGAGCTTGAGGGCAAGAAGGGTGCATGGCTGATATACTGTCATTACTAAACAAAACTATATATACTCCCACATCCATTCAAGCTGTCATTTGGAATTAATAGTGTGGCTGCTACATAATCACTAGTTATTGTAGTAACATGTTTTTTGGAATTTCATATTTAAATTCATATTTTTCACCAATGAGGGTATGGGTTGACTTGAAATCTGGAACTTTTGATGGCCAGTCAGTGTAAGTCCTAAAGCTGGATATGAAAGCAGTGTTCTTGGTCTGCAGATTGTACTTAATGAACTTTTTTGTTTCTTTTGCTTTTAAATCGCAAGTTCTATTTTGTTCCAGCAGTCTCTGCTGGTGCTCTCTGGAAGAGATCCAAAGACAGGCCAATAATGAACCCTCCCCTTGGTTCAAGTGAAGAACTGGGCATTGTACAGCTGCATCACCACGAGGCAGCAATTCACCAGTGTCATTAAACTGTTGCTCCTTGGTGCAGATTTTGTGACTGTTTCCTGTATGGTCAAGCTGCTTGCTAAGCTTAGTATCGAAGGCAGCATTTCAGTCAAATGACTTTTGGAAAGCTTGATTGCCATTTGAAATCCCATGTGTAAATCTGTGCCCACCCCATCCTTTTTATTCTAGCTGAGCTTTGAAGTGTATGATACATTGTACCTCCAACCTGCCACCTCCACCTCTGCAACATTTCCTGCATCTGGTCTTTCTGCATCTGCAGTTTCAGTGGATACCCCTGTGTTCTTATCTCTCCTTTCCATTTACTTGTTCTATTCACTACCTCATTTACTGCCCATAATCCTTCATCCCACCAAATTTTCCCAGATTTTTTTAGTTGTCACTATTTTCAGCACCTTACTCCCCGACCATCCCAACCCTCCCAATCCTTGTGCTTGGGTTCTTTGTCTTTGGCCTGTCCTCTGCCTCTTACCTCCTATGTAGATCTTAATTGGCTGTTTTCCTGCTTCCTTCTTCTGGGAATTGGATTTTCCATCATTTTCTTCCAGCTTGCTTAAACCCTCCCTGCCGACTTTACTAAGCCATCTGTCTGAACAAGCATCTTGATTAGCTTATGTAATGCCTGTGCAGAATCAGAGCATCTATCCCTTTATGTTTCCCTCTGGCCACTGGGGCAACATCTGATTTCAGATGTCATTGTGGGCATAAAGAAAAAAAGTGTCTGGTGCTAAATCCTTTCTTGCTTAGTTTATTGCCAAAGCAATATGGTCATGGTGGCCAGTTTTTGTCAGAGGTTTGTTTGCAATTAATCAGATAGATTGTATACCCCTGAGCAGCTTCAGAGTTTTTTGGAGCACCAGGGGACAAGAGCCAGTGTTGTGGTCAATATCATGAATATCAATGCATGCAGGGAAAATGTTAACAGAGGGATTTAGCACCCTGAAGTTGGAAATTTCCTGAGGGTCCTTCAGATTTCCAATGCTACAGAAAATTGGATCATTCAGCTGAACGTCTGAAATTATGGTGGAAGAGGGCGGGGGGGGGTGGGGTTAAATCTTAGGGAAGTTGGGAATGGTTCTTGGAAGGTGGAATCCTTTTGCAGGCCAGATGGGTTGACCATTGTTGACATAGTTGGGAAGGATTTAAACTAGCTTGGCAGTAGATTACAAACCTAGATGTGGTTGCAGAAGGGGGAAGTGGAAAGTGGAGAATTAATGGGAGTCAGAAGCTAGAGCAACTGAAGGGGAAGGTAAATATCAAGTACAAAGAGCCATGAGTTGGGCACACAGACATGCCCCATTCACACTGGCACCTTAACCCAGTAATTTTAACCACCGATCTATCGGTTCGTGTGAACACTTGTGAACTGGCATGCAGGCATCTAGGGAGGGTATATCATTGCCGATTCATTTTGGACCGGCATATCGGTTAGGCCAGGGTGAAAGGGACAGGGGGTATGCAGAATGTCACCGCTGGAGGATAGGCACCCCATGGCTCTGGGAGGCCAGGTGATGAGTGTGAAAGGGCCCAGGGAACTGGTTAACATTTGGTCCAGTGTGAATGGCAAAAACACTATTTTGAACTGCTTCTTTAAACTACCAAATTACCAGTTAGCCAATGTGAAAAGGGCTAGAGTCATAAGACTCTCACAGACACATAGTGGGTTATGACCCAGAGATACAACAAGGGCAGCTTTAAAGTTTGTGGTTACAAGATTTTCAGTCACAGTGAAGAGGGCAATGAGAATGTGAGAGAGCTGTCAATATTGGTTGAGAAACGAGCACAAGTGAGAAAGGATGACTCATCAAATGAAGCTTTGTGGATTAAACCAAAGAGTAATAAGAAAAGACCATCATTTAGCTCGAAATGTACCAGAGCAAGACACACACACAGCAGATTTGCTGGCATATTCCTTGCAAGTGCAAAAGCCTGATGGCAGTTTTCACACTAGCACTCTAACCCAGTAATTAACCACCAATCTACTGGTTAGCATGCCAGTGTGAACACTCACAAACCGGCATAAAGGGGTCACATTGCCCCAAGGATGAACCACCTAGGGAGGTTGTGTCATCATCGATTTGTTTTGAATTAGTGTATTGGTTCGCCCAGTGTCTATGGGACAGGAGCTACAGGACATCACCCCTTTGCTCTGCGATGCCAGGTGGTGAATGTGAAAGGGTCCAGTGTGACCGGCTCTACTGGTATTTTAAAACAGTTCATTGAATCGCTAATTTAGAGAATCGCAAATGTGAAAGGAACTAATGGGAGCATCAAGAGAGTGATTGGGGGGGCACAGAACACTTGAATTGTATGCAGGTTTTTAAGCATAAGGTGAGCATGAAAGCAGTGTAATTATTGGGTGTTTTAAGAATGATGCTGAACAACTGGCAGGAGTATCTATGGGCAAACACAATTCAGTTAAATTTAGCATAATTATGGAAGGAGACCTGGATAAAATAGGAATAACCATTCTACAGTACTGATGATACCCCAATTTTATTGAGTTGGGAGGTGATTTAGCAAATATGGCCTGGAAACAGCTGCATCAAGGTAAATCATTGGAAAGCAATCGAGGATGTTAAAGAAGATTCAAGGGATTGGTTATCTTCGTTAAAGGTGAATGGTGGAACTTCTAATCTAGAGATCCTTGGGTGATAAAATGCAGAGTATATGATAAAAGAATAAAAGAAAGCTTGTATTAATATTGCAGAAGAAAATGTAGAAGTGGAAATAAAAGTGGGGGAGAGACAACACGCTTTCAGTGCAGTAGTTCCATGCAAACTTATCCCCAAGCTACATGATTTTGGTGTCAGCACTCCTCTCAGCAATTAAATTCATGACTGTCCTGCATGCTGCCGTCAGTGAGGATTGGTGACAGCATCTCCTCCACAATCGTCCAGTGAGGGGCTCAGCAGCTGAAGGACCCATGTAGGCTGTGGGCTGCTGGCAATGTGGTGGGAGGACCCACTCAGGCTGCGAGCTGCTAGAGACTGTATTATGGGAACCAAGTTCAGTACCGGGATTCAAGAAGGAGCTGAGTGCAAGAAGTGCTTCTGAAGGGCCTGTGGCACTGAAGGCTTCCTAATTGTATCGGTGGTTTGGATCTGGAGCTCGGGTTACCAGTTACAGAGGGTTACAGAGGCTGCGGAAATGCTGGAGGCAAATCTTTGAAGGGACTATCTTTTGCTTCTCTTTCTCTTATTTTAGGGGGCACCAGGCAATGGTCATGGCAACTTTCTTTGCCGTACAGCAGACAAAAGTTAAAGCACATTACATTTTTATGTGCTGTTATTATGTCACCCACTTTGATGAATGGTCAAGAAAGCACATCAGCGCCCCTCCTTCCTCAAAAACCTTAATAGATTTGGCATGTCACCGGCATCCCTTAATAACTTCCAAAATGAAAGTGTCCTCTCAGGGTGCATCACTGCCTGGTACAGGACACTCTGCCCAAGGCTACAAGAAGTTGTAGAGGGCAGTGAATGTGGCTAAGGCCGTCAATCTCCATCTACAAATGCCTCTGCCTTGGAAAAGCAGCCAGCATATTAAAAGGCTCATTCTATCTTGGCCCACTTTTAACACACCACCCCAACACAAATTCAGAAGATTCACGAGAGTGAGAATGTAATTATGTGAGATCACACACCACCAGATTCTTGTATGCAATTGAGATGTCCACTGTTCTGCTCACAAAACAACCTCTATCACTTCTTTCTTTCTTTCTTTGGCTTGACTTCGCGGACGAAGATTTATGGAGGGGGTAAAAAGTCCACGTCAGCTGCAGGCTCGTTTGTGGCTGACAAGTCCGATGCGGGACAGGCAGACACGGTTGCAGCGGTTGCAGGGGAAAATTGGTTAGTTGGGGTTGGGTGTTGGGTTTTTCCTCCTTTCTCTTTTGTCAGTGAGGTGGGCTCTGCGGTCTTCTTCAAAGGAGGTTGCTGCCCGCCAAACTGTGAGGCGCCAAGATGCACGGTTTGAGGCGTTATCAGCCCACTGGCGGTGGTCAATGTGGCAGGCACCAAGAGATTTCTTTAGGCAGTCCTTGTACCTTTTCTTTGGTGCACCTCTGTCACGGTGGCCAGTGGAGAGCTCGCCATATAATACGATCTTGGGAAGGCGATGGTCCTCCATTCTGGAGACGTGACCCATCCAGCGCAGCTGGATCTTCAGCAGCGTGGACTCGATGCTGTCGACCTCTGCCATCTCGAGTACCTCGACGTTAGGGGTGTGAGCGCTCCAATGGATGTTGAGGATGGAGCGGAGACAACGCTGGTGGAAGCGTTCTAGGAGCCGTAGGTGGTGCCGGTAGAGGACCCATGATTCGGAGCCGAACAGGAGTGTGGGTATGACAACGGCTCTGTATACGCTTATCTTTGTGAGGTTTTTCAGTTGGTTGTTTTTCCAGACTCTTTTGTGTAGTCTTCCAAAGGCGCTATTTGCCTTGGCGAGTCTGTTGTCTATCTCATTGTCGATCCTTGCATCTGATGAAATGGTGCAGCCGAGATAGGTAAACTGGTTGACCGTTTTGAGTTTTGTGTGCCCGATGGAGATGTGGGGGGGCTGGTAGTCATGGTGGGGAGCTGGCTGATGGAGGACCTCAGTTTTCTTCAAATAAACATGAACTTGAAAAGGGCAATTAAGAAAGCAAAGCTGGTCTATGGGGAATAAAAACTGGCAAGTAAAATCAAAGACTATCCAAAAATGTTTTGGAAGTGCATGAAGAGCAAGATGAAAGATGAAGACTGATTAAGATCGAAGAACACAATCTCTGTGTGGAGGTGGAGAATGTGGGTGAGTGCCTTAATGAATATATCTGCCTTTACAAAAGAGGGGAGTGATGCACTGTAGTTAAGGCAAAAGATTGTGTAATATTGCATTAGGCTAAACCATGATAAAAAGAAGTAATGAGGGTTGAGGCATCTTTTTGAAAATGGATAAATGTCCATACCCAATTGAAATAACCAGGGTATTAAAAAGAAATACTGGGGACATTTCAGTGGCTCCTACCTCTGTTTCACTTCAACAGCGATGCCATATGAAGGCTGCTAATTTGTAATATTTGAAATAATAAGTAATGGATAAACAGTAGTCGTGTTTGTTTTAAATTTGGAGGTAGGCAAATTATTCAAAGGTATTCTGAAGGAAGGAATAAACTATTCAGAAAGTCACATATTTGTCAAGGACAATCAATGAATTTAAGAGAAGACATCATCTGATGAGTTACATTCTCAGGAGGTTAGAAGGTGGTTCCAAGTACTTTTGCTGCATGTACATGGATTTTGGTGAGACTATAGAATCAGAATCGGGTTTATTGTCAAGAATGTGTTGAAAATTTGTTGATTTGCAGCAGCGGAATTTTGATATTGCAGGTGCAAATTACTATAAATGCAATTTTGAAAATGCAAGATTAAAAAAAATAAATATTTAGTGCAAATAAGAGAAAAAAGTGAGGCGGTGTCTATTAGTTCATTGACCTTTCAGAAATCTGATGGCAGAAGGGAAGAAGCTGTTTTGTATTGTTGGGTGTGTGTCATCAGGCTCCTTTACCTCCTTCCTGATAGTAGAAGTGAGAAAAGGGCATGGCCTGGATGATGCGAGATCCTTGATGATAGAGGCTGCTTTCTTGAGACAACACCTCTTAAAGATGTCCTTAATGGAGTGAAGAGAAATCCTTATTGTGGCACTGACTGAGTTTACACCCCTCTGTAGTCATTTCTTGTCCTATGCATTGGCACCTCCATACCAGACAGTGATGCAACCATTCAGAATGCTCTCTGTGGTACACCTATAAAATTTGCAAGAGTCTTTGGTGACATACCAAATCTCCTCAAACTCCCCATGAAATATACTCACTCGTGAGCTTTCTTTGTGATTATGTCAACATAATGGCCCCAGGACAGACCTTCAAAGATGTTGACGCCCAGGGATTTGAAGTTTCTTACTCTCTCTACAACTGCCCCCTTGATGACCACTGGTTTGTGTTCTCCTGCTTTCCCCTTTCTGAAGTTCACAATCAGTTTCTTAGTTTTGCTAATGTTAAGTGCAAGGTTGTTGTTGTGACACCACTCAATTAGCTGATCTATCTTATTCCTGTACGCTTCCTCATTGCAGTCTATGATCCTGCTGACAACTGTGGTTTCATTGGCAAATTTGTAGATGTCATTTGAATTGTGCCTGGCCGCACAATCATGGGTGAAGAGTGAGTAGAGCAGTGAGCTAACCACGCATCCTTAAGATGTACCTGTGTTAATTATGAGGAGGAGGTGCTGTTACTGATCTGCACTGACTGTGGTCTTCTGATGTGGAAGTCAAGAATCCAGTTGCAGAGGCCCAGGTTTTGAAGCTTGCTGACCAGCACTGAAGGGATGATGGTGTGAAAGCTGAGCTGTAATCAATGAAAATCGGCCTGATGTCGTATTGCTGTAGTCCAGGTGATCCAGGGCTGAGTGGAAAGGCAATAAGATTGCATCTGCTGTGGAATTATTGTGTCAGTTGAGGTTACATTTGGCAGGTCTTGCAAAAAATCAAATGCCCTTTGGATCTAAAATTAACAAAATGGCAAGGAACAGGGCTAAAGGTCATTGGGTGTGTTTACGACAAGGTGACTCCTGCCAGTGCAATTGCACAGAAGTTAGTTTCTGAACTTTGTAGAATATGTTAATGATATAAAATGTAAATATAAAATTGTACAAGTATTGTCCACGTGATTGAGAGTGAGAAAAGCTTTAGGCTGCAGAAAGGTGGAAGTGGTGTGGTCTGCGTGATGGGAAAATAGAATTCAGTGCAAAGAAATGAGGTAATCCATTTGCAGAAGTGCAACGAGGCATGCAGCCACTCAATATATGGGAGGTGTATATCCACACGTCTACATATGACAACACATTCAGGGAATCAAAGAGGCATAAGGGATGATTTTAGTGGAGGCACAGAAGGGAGGATATGCTGGAACTATCTAACACAGTTCTGATCATACTCTTACAGGAGGAGATGCAGAGGACACTTATGAAGATGTTCCCAAGACTTGAAAATGTTTAGTTTGGAGGCAGGATCACATAAGCAAGGATTGCTGAAAGATTAAATTGAGTGGTCTTGGCAAAGAGGTCAAAAATTAGTGGGCACAGGTGTAATTATTTGATAGAAGGGTTAGAGGGAAGATGGGGCTAAGTAATTCACCCAAAGGGAAGTCGAGGTCTGGGCCTTGCTATCTGAAAAGGAGATGGAGGCAGAAAGCTTGATCATAATTAAATAATAGTTGGATGTGTGCTTTAAAAACCACACTGTAGACTACTGACCTATTACTGTCTGTTGGGTAGCTCTTTTTCTACAGTCAGCGGACCATTTACCCACTTGTATGTCATACATTTTGTATGATTTCTGCCTTCATGGTTAAACCTCTGAAAATTGTGTCAATTGCTCAAATTCAAGTCCTTGCACAGTTTCAACATAATTATAATTAAAGGAACATTGAAGTGAACAGTCTTGAGGTTACTAAGGTCTTATTCGCACTGACATCCCAGTAAATTGGCCATTCAGTGTTTCGGTTAAAGAAGTCATTTTTGCTGTTCCCACTGAGCCACTTTTAACGGGACGCAATGCTTTCACATTGACCACAAGTCATCCCCAGGAATAGGAGAGTCTACTTTCAACATTTTTGTTCTTGGTACAACTTGTCGTTTTCTCACTGGGTTAATTGACATGCCGAGGATGTGAGTAGGGGTTGAGGCTGTCAATCCTCAGTGTGATTTGATACCTGCGTACTGATTGATTCGCTTTCACACTAGACCCTTAACTAGTAAATTGACTCAATTCCTGGGAAAAGGTGCCAGTGTGAAAGAGCCTAGAGCATACTCCTTCCTTGCTATTCATTTTAATGGTAATGTATCTTGGGTACATTTCAAATGTATGAGCAATTTTGCAGTGCTTGGTTACTTTTGAGTCATTGTATCCAAAATACTTTCCCAATGCAGACATAGTTTTGAAAGTCTTAATTTTGATCACACTGACAACCATTGATCTGTGTCTCCCTCTGTGTGTCTGTCTCCCTCTGTGTCTGCCTCTGTGTGTCTCTGTGTCTGCCTCTGTGTGTCTCTGTGTCTGCCTCTGTGTGTCTCTCTCTGTGTTTCCCTCTGTGTCTCTGTCTCCCTCTGTGTCTCCCTCTATGTGCCTATCTCTGTCTGTCTCTCCCTCTTTCCCCCTCCCTCTTTCCCCCTCCCTCTTTCCCCCTCCCTCTTTCCCCCTCCCTCTTTCCCCCTCCCTCTTTCCCCCTCCCTCTTTCCCCCTCCCTCTTTCCCCCTCCCTCTTTCCCCCTCCCTCTTTCCCCCTCCCTCTTTCCCCCTCCCTCTTTCCCCCTCCCTCTTTCCCCCTCCCTCTTTCCCCCTCCCTCTTTCCCCCTCCCTCTTTCCCCCTCCCTCTTTCCCCCTCCCTCTTTCCCCCTCCCTCTTTCCCCCTCCCTCTTTCCCCCCCCCTCTTTCCCCCCCCTCTTTCCCCCCTCCCTCTTTCCCCCTCCCTCTTTCCCCCCTCCCTCTTTCCCCCTCCCTCTTTCCCCCTCCCTCTTTCCCCCTCCCTCTTCCCCCTCCCTCTTTCCCCCTCCCTCTTTCTCCCCTCCCTCTTTCCCCCCTCCCTCTTTCCCCCCTCCCTCTTTCCCCCCTCCCTCTTTCCCCCTCCCTCTTTCCCCCTCCCTCTTTCCCCCTCCCTCTTTCCCCCTCCCTCTTTCCCCCTCCCTCTTTCCCCCTCCCTCTTTCCCCCTCCCTCTTTCCCCCTCCCTCTTTCCCCCTCCCTCTTTCCCCCTCCCTCTTTCCCCCTCCCTCTTCCCCCCTCCCTCTTTCCCCCTCCCTCTTTCCCCCCTCCCTCTTTCCCCCCTCCCTCTTTCCCCCCTCCCTCTTTCCCCCCTCCCTCTTTCCCCCTCCCTCTTTCCCCCCTCCCTCTTTCCCCCTCCCTCTTTCCCCCCTCCCTCTTTCTCCCCTCCCTCTTCAGTTCACCCATAAAATAAATAGGAACCTTTCACCAGTGTGTATAAATTCAAATGGATTTTGTCATTTTAGACTTCCAAAAGATTTGAACTGTCTCCCTTTGCTGAAGTCGTGGAGAACACGTACAAATCTTCTCTGTCCTTTGCCTTTGGCCCTGGTCACAGAGCAGGCTAACACAGCCTGTAAACGTTGTTTTGTTTGGGAAAAGAGACAGAATTGGCAAATGGACAATAAGATGATTGACAACTTCCTCTTAGGCCAGAATGGATTAGGGAATCTGAACACAGCGCTCTGAGCAAAGCCTGGGAATATGCTGGAAGGAAGTAAAGTCTGAAATTAGTGTGGAAGGCTGTGCTTGGGCCCATAGCAAGCAGGAGTTTAAAAACAGCTCCGTGCTTTCACTGTGAGCTGTTACCATCTGTCACAATGGTGACAGGAAGAGAGTTGACACGGAGCTGGTAAAGGGCAAAATAATTTCTGAACACTGCTTTGAAAACAAAAACAAGCTTGCAATTTGTTTAAGGTTCTCTTTTAAGTCTACATTATAGATCCTATTATTATTATTGCAGTTTTATTCAGTTGAGGAAATGCTTTTACTTCCACTTTAAGCATAACAAATTTGCATTTTTAATGCCTAGTTAGTGAAATTTACTTTCTTTCTAATAGTTTAAAAACTTCAAAGTTTTGTGTGGCATGGACTCATGGGCCAAAATGGCATTTTAACGGGCTTTATGTGTGTAAGTTTGTTGTCTGATCCTGAGCATTACATGTCCATTTCAGTACATCATGCAAGTGATGCATCTCCAATAGTGATACTCAGATCTCATCCCTCCCTGCCCCCACCCCCCAATTGTGCTCTCTTCCCTGTGGTCTAGAGACTTTTGTCTCTTCTAAGTTCCATGTTGAAAGTTGCTATTGAATTCCACCATTTCAAGTAATGCTTCCTTGATCTTCATGATTTTGTGCATAGTGTTATATTTTCTGTAATTTTTCATTATTACTTTTGAGAGGAAGTTGGTTTGCTTGCCGCAGTGGCAATTGGGTATTTTAAAAGTTATTTTGTGATCCCAATTAGTGGTATAGAGTGAGATATTTTGGAATCAATGGCTTAAATATCCAGTACTACTTGAGGCCAGATAGTTTGGCAGTTGTTTACACAACCTGTGGTAAATTTGTTACTTTGCACATTAACATTTTTAAATGGTTGCAATCTGATTGTGGAGCCAAAAGAAATCAGGGAGCTAAGAATTATCCAATACCATCAATGAAATGAGTCATGGAGTGCGTCTAAATTTTAGAAAGTCCTGTGAGTTTTGTTGAGGGGCAATGACCATACACAGTGATTGGATGTGTCAAACCCTTATTTGATAGCAAGTAGATAGTTTGGGATTTTTTAAATAATGTTAATCTATTTAAAAAAACTTATTTTGTGTTGCTTTTGCTTTTCTAACATGGGTCTGAACTGCATCATTTTTATCTCCTTTCATACCTCAGATATTCCTGAAAATGATAAAAGCAGCACATGTCAGGTATCTAAGAAACAAAATGATGCAAATATTCAGCAGGCCAGGCAGCATTTGTAGTGAGAAGAAGAACTAACATGGTGACTATCCTTGAGAAGACTGTACTCTATAAATGCTCATAAATCCTGTCTCGAAGAATTCTCTCCAATAGTTTGCACACCACTGATATAAGACTCACTGGTCTATAATTCCCAGGATTCTCGCTATTACCATTTTTAAACAAGGAGACCATACTTGCCATTCTCCAAGCTCCAGCAGCTCCCCAATGGCCAAGGAGGGCACAAAGATCATCAATGCCCCAGCAATCTCTCCCCATATCAACCTGGGGTATATGTTATCTGGTCCTGGGGATTTATCAATCTTAATGGTTTTAAGAAGATCCAGTGCTTCCTTTATCTTAAACTCAACATGTTCCAGCACTAGATTGTTCTATCCTGACTTCACTTTGACCAAACTCCTGCTCTCTGGTGAACACTGAAGCAAAGTATTCATTTAGGATCTCTCCTACCTCCACTGGCATGGCACATTTTGCCTGCTTTACCCTAAAGCAGCCATATCTTCACTCTCGTCATCCTTCTGTTCTTCACATGTGCTTAGAATGCCTTAGGGTTTTCCATAATCCTATTTCCCAAGACCTCTCATGCCCCTTCTTGCCCTCCTAAGTCTTTTCTTAAGTTCCTTCCTGGTACCATATCATTTTCACAAGCTCTTCATGTCTTTTGCTTATCAATTCTTATGTATGCTCTTTTTTTCTTCACTAGCTGCTTCACCAGTTTCTTTCAACCACGGTTCCCTTTTCCTACCAACTCTTCCCTGTCTCAGTGGGACAAACTTATCCAGATCCCTCACAAGTAGTCCCTAAACATCCTCCACATTTATTCTGTGCTTTTCCCAGAGAACATCTGTTCCTAATTTACTCTCCCTAACTCCTTTGTCATTAGCCCTTTCTCAATTAAGCACTTTATCATTTTGTCTGCGCTTATCCTTGTCCATAGTCATGCTAAAGGTCAGGAAGTTGTACTTACTTTCATGAAATGCTCCCCCACCGAGAGGTCTGTCACCTCACTGGGTTCATTACCCAGTTCTAGATCCAGTGTGGCCTCTCCGCTAGTCTGGTCTACATACTGTCAGGAATTCTTCTTGGAAACATCTGAAAAAATTCTGCCCCATCTCTCCCTCGCAGTAAGGAGGTGCCAGTCAAATTTGGGATGTTGAAGTCTCTCATAATAACAACCCTGTTATTTCTGCACCATTCCAAAACCTGCTTACTTATCTAGTGTTCTGAGGGCTATTTGGGGGCCTATACATGACTCCCAATACATTAATTGCTCCCTTCCTGTTTCTGACTTCCACCTATACTGACACAGTAGACATTCTTTCTCCAACGTCCTCCCTTTCTGCAGTTGTGATATACTATCCCTGATTATTAATACTACTTTCCACCCTCTGCCCCCCAACCTTTACCGCCAATCCAATCCCAGTACCTGCATCAGCCAATCTTGTCCTTGCGTCAACCATGTCTCTGTAGTGGCCACAACATCATAATTCCACGAACTGATCCATGCTCTAAGTTTTCCTAATACTTCTTACATTGAAACAAATACATATCAAAGCCTCCGACTGACTGTATTTATGCTTCCTCCACTGCCTGCCCTTCCTCACAAACTCACAATACTTTGCATCAACCTTTCCACCATCCACTCTATTCTCTGCACTCAAATTCTGGTTCCCATCCCTCTGCCAAACTAGTTTAAACCCTCCCCAACAGCTCTAGCAGACCTGCTCACCAGGATATTGGTCCCTCTTCAGTTCGGATGCAACCCACACATTTGAACAGTTTATACCTTCTGCAGAAGAGATCCAAGTGATCTATGAATGTGAACCTCTGCCCCCTGCACCAACTCTTCAGCCACGCATTCATCCAATGCAACTTGCTATTCCTGCCTTCACTGGTGTGTGGCACAGGCATCAATCCTGAGGTTGCCACCCTTGAGGTCCTGCTTTTTTGCTTCCTTCCTAACTCCCTATATTCCCTCTTCAGGACCTCATCCCTTTTCCTATCTATGTCAATGGATCATGTTATCTGGCTGCTCACTCTCCCTCTTGAGAATACTGTGGGCTCAGTGTGGAATGTTCCTGACCCTGGCATCTGGCTGCATCTGTCTGGGAGTCTCGATCTTGTTGACAAAGTCTCCTATCATTCCCCTAATTATTGAATCCCCAGTCACTATAGATCCCTTCTCCCTTCCACCGACCCCTACCGAGCCAAAGGGCTAGTCTCTGTGGCAAACACCTGACCATTGCGACCCTGGTACATTGTTTCCCCCCCACTCCCCAACAGTATCAAAGTTCAGATTTATTGTCAGAATAGATACATGACATCACATGCAATCTTGAGATTCTTTTTTCCTGTGAGCCAGGCAGAATTTCTACTCATCAATAATGCAAAGAAAAATTATCTGGGTGGTGTGGATTCCTGATGATTGTTGCAGCTCTTTGTCGACAGAATTCTTTGTAGATTTTCTCAATAATGGGAAGAGTTCAGCCTGCGTCCATTACCTTTTGCAGGACTTTCCTCTCAGAGGTATTGGTGCTTCCATATCAGGCCATGATACTGCCGAATCAGACCATTTCCCACTGAACATGTATAGATGTGTACCAAGGTTTTTGATGTAATACCAAACCTCGCCAAACTCTTGAATAAGTTGAGGTGCTGACATGCTTTCGTCAGGATGACATTCGTGTGTTGAGTCTAGGAAAGGTCCTCGGAGATGGAGACTTCCAGGAATTTGAATTTGTTCATCCTCTCCACCTCTGCTCCCCCATTGACCACTGGATCATACACCTTTTTTTTCTGCATTGCACTGTCTGTTTACATTTCTCTCTTTTGACTATGTATAATTTCTTGAGTACAGTTTTTGTGCAGTAGAGTGGAAATGAGTAGAAGTTCTGCAATACCCCCAGGAGAAAGAATCTCGGGGTTATACATAATGTAATTTATTTACTCTGACAATAAATCTGAACCTTGATACTTGAGGGGAACACAATATAGCAGGGACAATTGACTCTGGTTTTGGTGACTGAGTGTGAGGTTGTTGTTGGTGCACCATCCAGCCAGGTTTTCAGTCTCCTTCCTGTATGCTGAAGCATTGTCCCTTTTATACAACCCACTACCGATTGTCAGTGAATTTGTAGGCGGTGTTGCTGTCTTACCGAGCCACACAGTCATAGGTGTACAGCTAGTAGAGATTGTGGAGGAGATGTTCTTACTAATCCGCACTGATTGGAGATGAGGAAATGCAGGATCCAATTACGCAGTGGGTTATTGATGCTGGGTGTTGGAATTCGCTGATTAATTTTATGGGGATGATGGTGATGAATACTAAACTGTAGTTGATAAAGAGCAGCTATTTGTGTGCATCTTTGGTGTCCAGGTGTTCCAGGGCTTTGTGTAGGGCCAATGAGGCCTGTTGCTGCAGTAGGCAAATTGGAATGGATCCATGTTACTGCTCAGACAGGTGCAACTATGCTTCAACACCAGCCTCCCAAAACACTTCATCACTGTGGATGTGAGGGCCAGTAGTCATTTCAGCACACTCTTATTGGGCACCGGTATGATTGTGGCCTGTTTGAAATAGGTGGGTACCACGCTCTGCTGGAGTGAGATGTTGAAGATATTCATGAATACATTGGCAAGTTGGACAGCACAGGTTTTCAAAGCAGTATACGTATTATTGAGGGGAATGACCACAGGGGTGATCTACGCTGACTGCCTAGTTCTCTTCCCTCTCCTAACAGTCTCCCAGCTACCTTCCTCTTGGTTGTGACCGTCTCCTTGTAGCTTCTGTCTATTTTGCATCCATTCTGATGAAAGGTCATTGACCAGAAACATTAACTCTATTCCATCTCCAAGTTTTCAACCTGATGATTGAAAATTGAGTCTATGGTCCCAGGAGTAAAATCTGTCACAGCTGCAGCTGTACCTGAGGTTAAGGTCTTCAGTATTTTCACTTGACCAATCAGTTGAGCCTTATTTTAGCCTTGTCGGTCACTAGTTAATTCTGTTGACTGGCATAACTAAAACAGATATCATCTTTGTGCTCAGTGCTAACATATAAAGTGTTTTGCCTCCAGCTCTATCCTTTGCATTTATTCCCCATATGTGAGGGCTGGTGCATGCAAAATTGCATCTCCTAATGAATGCTTGAAGGGATTTCAGAGCTTTAAATAATTGGCAATTTAATTATCTACAGCCATTCATCTTTTGCAAGATGTCTTTTAACTCTGTTCATCCCATTCCTGTTTCATGATTGATGTAAAATGATGAATGTCGCTGAAATTCTGATTGGTGTGGGAGAGTTTATGTTCATGGTTTGGGCATTTTGAAGGGTGTGTTTATGAATATTCTACTCTTTGTTTATTTCCACCATTTGCAGTAAATTTTTCCAATGAAAATAAAAATGCTAAAATTCCTCCCCTTACATTTTGCCCCTCCTTCACCCATACTACTAATTGCTAGCCCCTCTTTACATCTTTCCATCCTTTCGCTCTCTTTTCCTCGACCTCTCTTGCTCTCACCCACATGTGTACGTAAGGTACCTCCACCCCCTCTTCAACCCCCCAACACTTCTATCAGTAGAGCATTCCTGCAGTTTTACAGTGGAATGGTAGTCCTAGGTGTTTACACTCAAGCCTATGCAGTAGGCCCTAAACCACAACC
The DNA here is from genome assembly GCF_036971445.1 of Narcine bancroftii. Taxonomy (NCBI): domain Eukaryota; kingdom Metazoa; phylum Chordata; class Chondrichthyes; order Torpediniformes; family Narcinidae; genus Narcine; species Narcine bancroftii. The sequence continues at coordinate 79,067,024 of NC_091472.1, read as the reverse complement.
TTTTCAATGGTCACTGATCTACATACACATGGTGTAATTGCCGTCCAATTTTTTTGGTGTTGCAGCTCCTGCTTGAAGTGCAAAACAGCAAAGGTGTAAACTTCAATAATCATTAGCTATGTGGAGCAATCCATGCTACAAGTTTACACGGGCAAGGCCCCTCAACTCTTCCTCCGCTGCATCAATGACAACTTTAGTGCTGCCTCATGTACCCATGATGAGCTCGTTGACTTTGTCCACTTTGCTGCCATTTTCCATCCCGACCTCTAATTCACTTGGTCCCTCTTCTCCCTTTCCTTGATCTCTCTGTCTCCATCTCGTGAAACAAACTGTTGACAGACACCTTCTATAAATCCACCATCTCCCACAGCTACCTCAACTACACCTCTTCCCACCTTGTCCCCATAAGGATTCCATCCCATTCTCTCAATTCCTCCATCTCCGTCATATCTGCACCCAGGATGAGGACTTCCATGCCACGTCATCAGAGATATCCCCCTTCTTCAACAATGTGGTTTTCTCTCTATCACTATCAACTCATCACTCGCACACATATCCTCCAATACCCTCACATCTGTCCTCACCTACCACCCCACCAGCCTCTGCATCCAACACATCTCCACCATTTCCACTACCTACAACATGATCCTACCATTAGACACAAATTCCCCTCTCCTCTCATTTCTACCTTCACCAGGTACAGTTCTCTCCATTACTCCCTTGTCCATTCCTCCCTCCCCACCAACCGTCCTCTCGGGGCCTACTCGTGTGACTGTAGGAAATGCTCCACTTGCCCCAAACAGTTCTTCCAAGTGAAGCAACATTTCATTTGTGAATCTGCAAGGGTCATCTACTGTATCTGGTGCTTCCCCTTATGGTCTCCTCTACATTGGAAAGACTGGACACAGTCTGGGAAATAGCTTTGTTGAGCTCCTCAACTCTGTCCATCACAATAGCGTGGATCTCCCAGTGGCCACCCATTTCAATTCCCCATCCCATTCCCTTGCTAGCAGGACTGTCCATGTTTTCTCGCACTGCCAGACTGAAAACACCCACAAATTGGAAAGACAACACCTCATCTTCCAACTGGGCACCCTCCAACCGGGTCGTGTTAATATCGACTTCTCTGACTTTCGTTAAACCCATCCACCACCACTGCTTACTTCTTTCCCATTGTCTTCCTCCAGCTCTATCTCTCTCTCTTTTCCCTTCCTCCTTTCACATAAACATGATAAATTCTTACCTTGTCCCTTATATCCAATTAACACCTTTTGTTGGTCTGGATTCCTCCCCAAGCCAGCATTGTCTGAATTCTGAGACTTCCTGCTTCTGTTCATTTTTCTTAATCCTTGAAGAAGGGCTTAGGCCTGAAATGGTGGCAAGATATAACATATAACATATAACAATTACAGCACGGAAACAGGCCATTAGGCCCTTCTAGTCCACACCGAACCAAACACCCCTTTCTAGTCCCACCTCCCTGCACAATGCCCATAACCCTCCATCTTCTTCTCATCCATATACCTGTCCAACCTTTTCTTAAATAATACAATTGACTCCGCTGCCACTATTTCTCCCGGAAGATCATTCCACACGGCTACCACTCTCTGAGTAAAGAAGTTCCCCCTCATGTTACCTCTAAACCTCTGCCCCTTAATTCTTAACTCATGTCCTCTTGTTTTAATCTTTCCTCCTCTTAACGGAAATAGTCTATCCACATCCATTCTGTCTATCCCTTTCATAATCTTAAATACTTCTATCAAATCCCCTCTCAACCTTCTACGCTCCAAAGAATAAAGACCCAATCTGTCCAATCTCTCCCCATACTCCAGATGCTTAAACCCAGGCAACATTCTGGTAAACCTTCTCTGCACTCTCTCCACTCTGTTTATATCCTTCCTATAATTAGGCCACCAGAACTGCACACAACTCCAAATTAGGCCGCACCAACGTCTTATACAATCTCAACATTACCTCCCAACTCCATGCAATGATTGATAAAGGCCAGCATACTAAAAGCCTTCTTCACCACCCTATTCACGTGAGTTTCTACCTTCAGGGAACGATGTATCGTTACTCCTAAATCTTTCTGCTCTTCTGTATTCCTCAATGCTCTCCCATTTACCACGTATGTCCTATTCTGATTCTTCTTACCAAAATGAAGCACCTCACACTTATCAGCATTAAATTCCATCTGCCATTTTTTAGCCCACTTTTCTAAGCAGCCCAAATCCCTCTGCAATCCTTGAAAACCTTCTTCATTATCCACTATTCCACCTATCTTAGTATCGTCTGCATATTTACTAATCCAATTCACCACCCCATCATCTAGATCATTAATGTATATAACGAACAACAATGGGCCCAATACAGATCCTTGAGGCACACCACTGGTCACCAGCCTCTAACCTGACAGACAATTATCCACTACCACCCTTTGGCCTCTCCCTTTCAGCCAATGTTCAATCCATTTGACTATCTTAAAATTTATACCTAAAGACTGCACCTTCCTAACTAACCTTCCATGTGGTACCTTATCGAAGGCCTTACTGAAGTCCATATAGACAACATCCACTGCGCTACCCTCATCCACATTCCTAGTCACCTCTTCAAAAAATTCAATCAGATTGGTCAAACATGACCTTCCTCCCACAAATCCATGTTGAGTGCTCCTGATCAGACCCTGTCTATCCAGATGTTTATAAGTACTATCTCTAAGAATTTTCTCCATTAATTTACCTACCACAGACGTCAAACTTACAGGCCGATAGTTGCCAGGCTTCCTCCTTGAACCCTTTTTAAATAACGGAACCACATGCGCAATGCGCCAATCCTCCGGCACTATCCCCATATCTAATGACATTTGGAAAATTACCGCCAGAGCCTCTGCTATTTCCTCCCTCACTTCTCTCAATGTCCTGGGGAAGATCCCGTCTGGTCCCGGAGACTTATCCACCTTTATATTCTTCAAAAGCCTTAAAACTACACCTTTTGTAATCTCTATATTCCCCATATTTACCCAATTTGCTTTTTTTTATCTCACATCTCCCAATATCCTTCTCCTTAGTGAATACCGAAGAAAAGAAACTGTTCAATATCTCCCCCATTTCTCTTGGCTCCACACACAGTTTTCCGTTCTGATTTTCTAAGGGACCAATTTTGTCTCTAGCTTTCCTCTTACCATTAACATATTTGTAGAACTCTTTTGGATTAGTTTTCACCCTGCTTGCCATAGTTTTCTCGTACCTTCTTTTAGCTTTCCTAATTCCTCTCTTAAGATTCCTCTTACATTCAATGTATCTTTCAAACATCTCCTTAACTCCATGCTTCTTGTATCTAATGTACGCCTCCCTTTTTCTTCGAACCAAGTTTCCAATATTCCTGAAAACCACGGCTCTCTCAAACCTTTTGCCCCTCCTTTTAACCTAACAGGAACATAAAGCTTTTGCATTCTCAAAATCTGATCTTTAAAAGACTTCCATCTCTCTACTACATCCTGCCCATAAAACAAATTGTCCCAATGCACACCCTGCAAGTCCTTTCGCATCTCCTCAAATCTAGCTTTTCCCCAATCAAAAACCTCAATCCTTGGCCCTGATTTCTCTCTTTCCATAATGACATTGAAGCTGATGGCATTATGATCACTGGACCCGAAGTGCTCGCCAACACTAACCTCCGTCACTTGACCCATCCCATTTGCCAACAGTAGATCTAACACTGCTCCTTCTCTGGTCGGCACCTCTACATATTGTTGTAAAAAACTATCTTGCACACATTTCACAAACTCTAACCCATCCAGTCCTTTCACAGAATGTGTTTCCCAATCTATATGTGGAAAATTAAAATCTCCCATAATTACAACCCTGTGCTTATCACAAATATCTACTATCTCCCTACAGATTTGCTCCTCTAGGTCTCGGTCCCCTCCGGGTGGTCTATAATACACCCCTACAAGTGTAACCTCTCCTTTCCTACTCCTCAGTTCCACCCAAATAGCCTCCGTGGATGTGCCCTCTAATCTATCCTTCCTAGGCACCGCTGTAATATTCTCCCTGACAAGCAATGCAACCCCACCTCCTCTTGCCCCTCCGACTTTATCACACCTAAAACAACGAAACCCAGGGATATTCAGTTGCCAATCACATCCCTCCTGCAACCATGTCTCACTAATCGCTACCACATCATACTTCCAAGTATCAATCCACACCTTCAGCTCATCCACCTTTTTTACAATACTCCTGGCATTAAAATATATGAATTTCAGGGATTTCCCAATTTTTAATCCCTGTTTTCCCTCATCTTTAAGAACAACATTATTTACTTTTCCTGCCAATTGCCCTTCCTGCCAATTGCCCTTCATCTTCTTCCAGAGCATTTCCCTTCTCTATCACCTGCCCATCCATCTTTTCTTATTCTTGGACATTGAAAATACTGACTGAGTTCCTCCAACTTTTCTAGGTTTTTACACATGGCTGCACACTGGGCATTGAACTTTCAGTGGCCCAGTGACAATTTCCTCATAACTTCCCCTTGATCATGACCCCACTAATGATCACCAGGCCACTATCTCCTGGATTCTACTCTGTGGGTGCCCAAGGCCTGCACTGCTCCCAGATCCACAAACAGGACTACCCTGATCAATGCATAGTTTCTGTTCCTGTCCCACCGAACTCATCTCTTCACACCTTGTCTCTTTCCCATTCCCTTCCCACCTACTTCCATGACATCTCTTAACCGCCACCATTTTGGTTACTTCCAATTTGATGATCCCAACATCTCATGGATGTCCAGTGTCTATAATCTCCATCAGGAACTTGAGCCCTCTGCTCCATTCTTGAACAAAGATCCAACCAGTTACCCTCCACAAAAACTCGTAACTTGTTTTGAACCCTCAAAAATACTTTTCTTTCAATTCCTCCCACTTTGTACAAATCCAAGGTGTAGACATGGGTCCAAGCCTACCCCAACTATTTTTTCATTGCATCAGTGCTACTTCTTGCTCTTGTATGGAACTCGTCAATTTTATCCCCTTTACAACTAACTTCCACCCTGCCCTCAACTTCACTTGGATTGTCTCTTCCTTTGTCTCCATCTCAGGAGAGAGACTATCTGCATTTATCTACTATAACCTCGTGGACTCCCACAGCTACCTCACTGCACATCCTACCCTATCCTTCAAGGACTCCATCCCTTTTTCTCAGTTTTTCCTCCTCTGCCTCACCTCTTCCCATTCTACTCTCAGATTTCTGAAACATTTTCCATCTTCAATCAACATGGCTTCCCTCTTCCATAGTAGACAGAGGCTGTCATGCTTTTCCACAGTTTCCTACACATCTGCTCTTATCCTTCCCCAAACCCCTTCCCAGACAGAACCGACTGCAAAAGAAAAAAAGCAAGCTGCTGGTTAACTCATTGGGTGGAGCAGCACCTGTGAAGGGAAATTAACTATTAATGGCTCGAGTCGAGACCCCACATCAGGATTCAGACCTTGAGATAGAGTTCCCTTTCATTCTACCTGCCTCCGGATCTGGTGAATCATCCTTCACTACTTTGGTCAGTTTCATCTGAATTCCACCTATTGCCCCTATTTTCTGCAGGGACCACAATCTATGGCTTTCTTCCTGTCTACCTCTTGTCCATGCAAGCTGGATTACTTCCCCTTCAACTCCTGTCCAGGTACATAAATAGCCCTTACAGATGAAGCGAAGATTGATGAGCACCTTCTCCAACCTGCTTGCTTACATTTTGTGCTTGTGATGTGGCCTACTCTACTTCAGTGTGGTTAAGTGCTGATGAGACAATGGTTTGAGGTACACCTGCACTCCATCAACAGTTGCCATCCTGAGCTTAATAAACACAAACTAGAATGATCCCTCATTTTCCACTTGGAGAGCCGACAACCGAATTTTGGAACGTTGAATTTTCCAATTTCAGGTAACTCACATCCTCAGTGTTTCTTTCCCATGCCGCGCTGTCTGTAAGGACTTTGTACGTTCTACCCATGTCTGTGTGGGTTTTTCCCAAGGCTCTGGTTTCCTCCCAGCATTTGAAATGTACCAGGGGTGTAGATTAATTGCATGTAAATTGGGCAGCATGGACTCATGGGCCGAAACGGCCTGTTACCGTGCTTTATATCTAAATTTAAAACCTACCTCCATCTCCCCATCCACCTATTACCTGCCAGCCTCTTTCACTATACTCCTCTTCCCTCCACAGTTCCATCTGCTGAATCTTCCTTTCCCCACCCACCCCAGTCTGTTTCAGTCTCTTGACCCCTGAATCTGTCTCATGCTTCCCCTGCACTCCTATGTACTGGTTATCTTCTCTCTCCACTCAGAGAGTGGGGAATTAGGCTGTAAAAGTAGATGGACTGTCAGTGGAGGAGCATTTTGTGACTAGGATTAGGGAACCCAGTTGACGAGGGATATTCAGGTTCTGATCAAGAGAAAGGACTTGCATGTCAGCTGGGTGCACTGAATATAGGAGTACATTGAAGAGGGAAATCAAAAGGACAGAAAGAGGACATGGAATATCTTTGGCAGAGAAGGTAACGGAGAATCCCAAGGGGTTCTACAAGTATATTCAGAGGAAAAGAGTAACTTGAGAAAGAAAAGTCGCCTTAGGGATCACTGTGGTCTATGTTGTGGAGCCAAGGACAATGGGAAAGTTCTAAATGAATATTTTCCATCTGTATTTAATGTAGAGAAAGTCATGGAAATTAGGGAATTCAGGGAAATAAATAGTTATGTTTTGAAGTATATCTATGTTACAAAAGAGGTCCTGGTTGTTTTGAAGCTTATAAAAATGAATAAATCATAGCCAGGTGTATCGTAGGACATTGTGGGAATGTAGAGAAGAAATTTTGGTGCCCTGGCAGATATTATTGTCATTACTTGCCACGAGTGAGGGTAGCAGAAGACTGGAAGTTGAATGATGTTTTCCTTTCCTTGTGATGAGCTGAAAGGAAAAGCCCAGAAACAGACAAGTTGAATCTCATATCAGTCAAATTACTGAAGAGATTTTGAGAGACGTGATCTACTGCATTTGGAAAGGCAGGGATAATGAGCGTGGATTCATCTGTGGGGAAATAATGTCTCACAAATTTGAGATTTTTTGATGAGGTGATCAGGAAGATTAACAGGGTAGGCCAGTAGATGCTGTCTGCATGGATTTTGGCGAGGCCCAGCCCCATTGCATGCCAAATTGGCTTGCTGGTCAGAGTCTGAGGGTGGTAGTGGAGAATTGTTTTTCAGATTAGAGGCTTGTCATTAAATATTTGTAAGGATATTATTGGGGCTGGAAGGTAAGAGAAGAGATTGGGGCATTTTCCTCTGGAATATAGTGAGGCTGAAGTTTATCAAATCGTAAGAGCCATAGATAAGAACAGCCACACTCTTTTTCCGAGGGAAGAGGAGTCGAAAATAAAGAAGCAAGCATTTAAGGTCAAAGGGACCTGAGAGACAACTTTTTCACATGCAACGAAGTAGGTATGTGTAGCAAGCTACCCGAGGATGTGTTAAAGAGATGGGTACAATAACAATGTTTAAAAGACATTTTTAACAGCTATGTGGTTGGGAAAGGTTTAGAACAATATAGGCCAAAAGCTGGTAAGCTGAATCACCTGAAGTAGGCAGTTCAGATAGCATAGCTGTGTTGGGCCGAAGGGCCTGTTCCCAATCTGTACAACTGTTTGTCCTGATACAGGGTCTTGTCCTGAAATGTTGACCACCCTTTGCCTCCACGGATGCTCCTTTTACCCCTCATTTCCAGCAGTTTGGTTTCTTTTTGCTCCAGTAGAGGTGGATGTGTACTGGTTGGACATGGTGGATCCAAAGGGCCTGTTTGTGTTGCACAACAAGCAGGAGCATTGTCCCTGGGGCTTGGCCAATATTTATCCTGTTGCTGCTGTCGATAAGTGACTTATCTGGTCACTCCCACAAATAATCTTGGAATAACTTGCTGTGCCCAAACTGAATGCTGTACAAGTAATCCCCGACTTGCGACTGAGTTCTGTTCTGATCGACTGGTTGTATCTCGAAATGGATGCAAATTGTAAATTCATTGTATCCATTTCAACGTTTGTCAAATACAACATGATGGCCAGCTCTCACGAGAGGTTGACCACCCCGCCATAGGCACTATATCCCATAGATAGGCCTCTACTTTGACCCCAAAAGCGTATATGACATTTTTTCTTTATTTTTTAAAAAGATTTATGCAGTTTTTTTCAGTCGTATGTATATAAGGATGGTCGTATGTCGCATCGGTCATAAGTCGGGACTACCTGTATTTCCTACATTGCAACGGTGACCATATTTCAAGATGACTTCTGAGTGAAAAGTTCTTTGGGATGTTGTTCAGCAAACAGCATGGCCTTAACCATCTCGTGCATTCTTGTTCATCAAAAAGCCTCTAAAACATAACTTTCTGAATCCTCTTGTAATAACTTGATGTTGCAAGTTATTACAAGATCATTACTTGCTATCTTGTTGCTGTCATTAATATTTTCTGAGCTGTTGCTTTTACTTGCAATTCTGATTTTCTTGGAACTCAGAGACCCACAATAAGTCACCATGCTAATTAAAGCTAATCCAATTTATTCTGTTTCTCACAGACGAATCTTTCCAGTGATGTCTTCTGAACTGAGTTTTGAATTTGAAAAACTGTTCAGAGGGCTGGTGTGAGTTCTATAAAAAGGTTTGGATATCTATAGCACACTTCACAACTTCAGAACTTCCTAATCTGCTTCACAAGCAATTTTTAGCGTGGCTGAGTGTAGAATAAATGTTGGTCAGAGCAGTAGAGGAAACTTCCCTTCTTTGGGTGGGGGGGTGGGGGGGGGGGGGAGAGTACATCACTTGAATGTCCACCCAAGGGAGCAGATAGAGCCTGATCTACTCCATCTCCAGCAGTGCAGCCCTCCCTCAGAGAGGGCCTTGACTTTTCTGCTCAAGACTCTGTACTGGGTCTTGATCCCATGAACTTCAACCCAAAGAGAGAAGGCAGACTCAGTTTGAAGATCTTGCACTGTGTTATAGCAATGTATTGCAATTCATTTGAATGTTCAGACGGTTGGGATGTGGAGGATTGGAGGGGTGAAGAGCAAGTAAAGAATCTTTCATCCTGTGGAAATTGACTTATTTCAAGTAACTAAATTCATATAAATAGTTGCAAATGGAAAGTTTTTAAATTTGTACGTGTGCCTTGGTCACTTGGGTTAGTGACACATGCGTTTGTTCTTTAGAATTTGAAGAGGAAGAACGTAGAACAGTACACTGCAGGAACAGGCCCTTCTGCGCTGAATGTGGAGTCCAAATCAAACTAAAAATTTGCTCCTTACATTTGTTAGATATCCTTCCATCCTTTTCATATTCATGTCTAACTAAAGCATCTGAAATGCTGCTATTGTATCTGCTTCCATGCTAGTCCTGGAAGTCTGTCTGTGTAAAATATTTGCCCTACAAATCTCCCTTAAACTTCCTCCCTTCACCTTAAATGAATGTTCTCTAATGTGTAACACTTATACCGAAGGAAAGATTCTGACTCTCCATCAATGGATTCCTCTCGTGATCTTGTACACTGTTTTGGGTCTCCCCTTGGCCCTTAATGCTCCAGAGAAAACCCAAGTTGATCCAATCACTCCCAACCCTCTAAATCTAGCAACATCCTAATGAACCTCTTCTGTATCTTTTCCAAAGCCCCCCGCATCCTTCCTGTAATAGGGCAACCAGAATTCCAAGTGCAGCCTAACCAAAGTTTTATAGCTGCCACCTCCTTACTTTGATATTCAGTGCCCTGCCCAAAGAAGACCAGCACGCTGTACTTCCTACTTGTATGGCCACTTTCAAAGAGCTATGAACATGGGCCCCCAGATCCGTCTGCACATCAATACCTTTAAGACCCCTACCATTTACTGTATATTCCCATATACCTCCCAAAGTGGAATACCTCACACTTGTCCAGATTAAATTCGATTTGCATTTTCTTTGCTTATATCTGTTACTGGTCAATATCTGGTTGTATTCTTTGATAACCCTCTAAACTAAACCAACTCCACCAATCTTTGCACCATCTGCAAATTTGCTAACCCAGCAGAGTCCTTTCCATTCAAGACATTTGTATATTCAAAAATAGGGGTCCCAACACTGATCTGGGTGAAAAGTCAGCGGCCTGGAGCCCAGTGACCAGTGCCTTCCACCACGACCCTATTATCTTTAATGAACCAGGCAATTTTGTATCCAAACTATCAAGTCACCCTTGATCCCATGCATCTGCACCTTCTGAATCCACCTACATGCAAGACCCTGGCAGACACCTTACTAACATCCACTGCCCCGCCCTCATCAAACACCTTTGTTTCTTTCTCAGAAAATGTACATAAATCCTACCCCCAAGTATGCTTTTCAGTAGTTTCCCTATCACTGTATCCGTGAGATTTACTGGCCTATGATTTACTGGACTATCTTTTTTTTTTCTCTTCTCTCCATGAGCCATTCTTCATTTCTCTTGGACCTCTCCTGTCACTAGTGAAGATCTTTGTCAAGATCCCAGTGATCTCTTCACTTACCTTTTCAATTACTGGGGATATCTCCCATCAGACCCAGGGTACTTGTCTATTTCAATGCTCCTCAAAAGACTCAACACCACCTTTTCTTTGATCTCAAAATGTCGTAACACATGAACATTCTCCACCTTCAATTTCCAGTCACTGCCCATTTGCTTTTCCTTGGTAAACAATGATGTCAAGTACTCATCTAATACCTCACCCACTTCCTCTGACTCCAAGCACAAATTCCCTCCTTTGTCCTTGAATGGGCCTAAACTCTTTCTGATTATCATCATGAATATAATGTAAATATTTAAATGCTGTTGGATTTTCTTTAATCTTGCTTGCATAGGACATCTCATGACCCATTTTGTTCTTCCAAATGCACTACTTGAGCACTTTTCATACAGTCTCTAGATTCCTCCAGGACCCTGCCTGATTGTAACTTACTAAACTTTACATATGCCTCCTTTTATTCTTGGCCTATTTCATGACTTCTCTCATCATCCAAGGTTCTCTTACCTTGCCATCCCTGTCCTTCCTTTGCATTGGAACATGACAGTCCTGGACTTGCCCAATAGTAGCTGCTCCCATTTATCTCCCCCATACCTTCTGCCTAATCATTGTAATTTGTCCTCCCTCAATTTAATACTTTCCTTCAAGGCCCAAGCTTATTCTTAACAATCTGGAAAGTTGAGAAAGAATGATGACTATCCCCAATTTTTTCCCACTGAAACTCTGATCACATAGCCAGTCTCATTTGCCAATGCAAGGTGTCAGTGAGGTTTTGGAAGAGTGGTGGATTTTGTCCTCTCTGTGCTGCTGAAGAGGAATGCTTCCCAAATGTTGGCCATGATCAAGTCACTGCAGGCTTCCTCAAAAACAACAGCTGCAACGTTTTGATGTGGCATCTTGTCCTCTCCTTGGTACAGTCCTGTGTCCATGCCACACACTCTGATTTCTTTACAAGCCTTAATTACTTATTGCCAAAACTTGATAGTTTGGTCATTTGGAACTTCTCTCCAAAACACCAGACCCTTGAGAGTCCATTTTCAAACTCATTATGAAATGGGGACAGAGTAAAGTTCCCCAGAGCAGCCATTCTCAACGAGGGCCATACCTAGGGACCTACAGCACATTTAAGGTGGGGGGGACTAGGGGGGGTGCACAGACTGAAATCATAAAATATTTTTTATGTAGTAAGTAAGAGAGAAGTACGGAAGAAGCCAACTAAACTTGACTGCTTTACAGGGAAGAGGCTTAAACTTTGAGCAGAGTCCTATGTGGGCCATAGCCAATAAAAGGTGAGAATGGCTGCCCTAGAGACTCAGTGATGAGCATTCCTCTCATTTAAATTGTTCTTTCCTGCATCAACTGTATAATTTCTGTTGAATTGAATGTTGTGCTGCAGTCCTGTGCTCACTAATTTCCTTGCAACAAAGCAGGTTTTATCTGCTTGATCTGGGCTGGCTTCCCTCTCTGGCCCCAGAGATGCTGTGCTGTTTTACCTCCCTCCTCTCCCCCACCACCCCCTGCAAACTGCCTGTAACTTAGCAAGCTTTGATTTTTAGGAAAGCAATTCTTGATCATGCTTGTAGAAGCAAATGTTAACTGAATCAACAAAAAATACAATTCAGCTTATTTGCTTCCTGTTTGTTGTAATTGATTAACTATGCTAAAGGATTAAATAAAATCAACCCTTTGTTCTGAGTGTTGAAGGACATGGTCATATTCCTGCAGTACTCAGGGGAACTGAAGGAGCGCGGTCACCGTCAACCCTACTGCTTCCCGTGGGTCTCCTTCGTGCCCGCTTGTAATCAGACATGTTTTGTCTTTATCTTCTTTTGATTGAGCATTGCTTATGAAAAAGAAAATAGTTTATGTGTTTATACCTTGTGGATTGAAGCAACTTGGAACGTTTATACTGTTAGTCAGGGAACTAATGCCTTATTAAAGCGGCAAGGTCCAAGCACTGGCCCACAAATGGAAGAATGGCCTGCAAGGATCATTCTGGCTGTTCAACAGTATTCCTTTGGTTTTGATTATGGGCTTACTGCACACTTTAGGAGCATCCAAAGCCTAAGCCGCACCAGATCATTGGTACTTGCGCTCGAAAATATTGTCTCCAAGAGCAAAGCGTTGGGGGCGACAATAGAACCAATATCAGGTCCAGTGATGGAAAATCAGATGCCCACTTGGGTCTGACAGATGTGGCTGCCGCTTGGTGTCTTTCTGCTTTGGAGATTAGGATCTGTGAGGTTTTGTTCAGTGGCATACATGGCTTGAATTAATTAGATGGGTTCAAAAAGGTTATGCTAAGTTCTGGAGCCTGCCAATGTGGGCCCTCGAGTGAAAGCTAAGTTGCTCATAAGAACAACATGGTCCAATCTCCCCAGCAGTTTATAAAGGATCTTCTGATATTAAGGCTCAAGAAAGTGGTTGTTGCCCCATCCCAATCTGGGGAAATGTCCACTTTTTATCGCAATGCTTAAAGAAATAGATCCAGAGATCACATTTCTAGACCATTTTAAGTATTTGGATTTGTCATAAAAGCCAGGGGCATTGATGTGTCCTTTTCCATCCTGTACCCAACTTACTGGAGAGTCCTCCTTTATTCCGTGGGTGTCTACAGGAAATTGCAAGCATTCTACATTTTTTCTAGAGGAGTATTATAGCAGAAATTACTCTCCAGTTGAGCTTCTGAAAAAGTGCCTGATGCTGGTATAACGAGAGAAGATGAAGCTTGAAGCCTTGGATTCAAGGATACAAAGTAGGCCTTTAGTTTGTTGGTGTCATGGATGGAGATTACAGTAAAACTGTGATATTCTGACATGCTTATGAGGTTTATGCCAGACTGGAAGATTTTCCTGACAATTAGATGTTATCTCAAACAACAGATCAACCTTTTTAATTTTCCATTGAAGCCAAGGATTTAGAGTGGTAGATAGTCACAAGAACCCTATTAAGTTTCTGTGGAGTGTAGCAACCGGAGGCAGGAGGCGACACCTGTGATGGCTAAACTATTGAGATTTCCAGTTAGAAGGATAGAGAATTATTGGTATTTTACTGTATTTGTTTTGGTCCTTTTGGAGGAATCACTATTGCTTGCACTTCTCTTCCTTGCTTAGAATGTACAATACCTGAAGATTGTCAAAATATAAAGGAGCATAACTTTTTCATCACAGTGACCACACTTAATTGATGCAATCAGATCGATCCAGTTATGATACGATACTAGATTATTACATTGAACACAGCTGTCCAGGGGTGATTATGTTTGCGTCATTAAAAAGGCCAAGAGGATCACTGGGGTCTCTCTGTAGATGGCAGATACTGGAACTGCTGTCTATACAGGGCTCAAGAAATTATAGAAGATCCTTTCTATCCAGCGCAGAGTATCTCCAAACCACTACTGTCAAGAAGGTGGTGCAAAAGCATCAAAATCATGACTGCTAGGCAGGGGAATAGCTTCTATCTGCAGGCTATGAAAATGATATATCCTGTAACCATGACCATCATCCCAAATATTTACATATTTTTAAATTATTATTTGTGCAATCTTTAGTACTGTGTATAGATGCGTGGACCATGGTCTGGAGAGACACTGTTTCTTCACGTTGTATATGTGCAATCAGTTGATAATAAATTTGATTTTGGAATAGTCTAGGATTGTTTGTGAAAGAGAAATGTAATCCTTTTGTAACTTCTTTTGAACAAGATTAATGCCTGAATACGGAATTTTTGCATTCTGGACTATTATGAATGTTATTTTTCTGACAAGCAGGAAAGACTGGTTATCTGAAGTTATGGAATTCAATATAGAACCCAGATTGCTGCCTTTCTCCCCACTCAACAGTCTTGGGGCAGGCATGACAGCCCATTCTTATTGCTGCTACCTTTTTTGGCTACACATCAGATTCAACAAAGGCTCAGTATTTAACATTCAACTCTACATCATACACCTGATGAATTTTTCATTTTTGAAGCTGCTTTATGCTGAGTATGAATTTCTGCTCTTAGTTTTGCAGATACAGAACAACATCCACAAGGATTTCTCCAGCCTGGGTATCTGAGATGGTTTGGTCCATTGTGATTGCCCTCATTCATTGTAGGGGAACGCCACATGCTGAGATAGAGTCAGGGCATAAGAATCTGGTTCTCCAAAAAAATAAGTTTTTTTTTTAAAGTGTAAAATTAGTAAAGAGATCAAAATTAAAGTATCAGAAGCTGTTTGAGAGTAGACAGAAAACATCTTGTTAATATTGCCAAAAAAGGAGAAAAACCTAGCTGGCCTGTCGAAAACACACAAAGAAAACGACAAGGACAAGAAGAAAGGCCTACCTTAAAGATGGATCCGGGTGCCATAGCCAACCAATGAGGATTCTTAAGGCAGCTTTTCAGCGAACTGCAATGCCATCGCCGTTGCAGTTATGGAGGGACATCGAGTAGGAACAAGAGACGTGCATGCGCAGATCAAAGGAATTTGATGTCTCTAAAGAAGACAGCCTGTTTGAAACACTGCCTACAGAAGAAGAATAAGTAGCTGAATTACAGGCCAGCGATAGAGGAGGAAGAAGAGATTCAAGAACAAGAAGAGGAAAAAATACTGTTACCAAAGAAGGTAATAAATTTTAAATGCAAATCAAAACACAGGGGTTAAGTACGGAAGCACTGATGTTGATGAAAAAGCTAAAACAAGTGAGATAAGATGTTAAAAAAATCAGATGAAAAAACTAAGAAATAAGGTACAGTACCCAGAATGCAAAAAAAGATTTGAAGATGGAAGAAAGGGTTAAAATGTGGAATTTGGTGTAGAAATAGTGCAAGATAGAATGGCTAAAATGGAAAATTGAACTGATGCACTTGCTGCTGTGAATAAACATTTGTGTGAGAAAGTGGATTAATTAGAGAATTACAGTAGAAGAAACGATTATCAAAATTGTTGGCCTTAAAGAAGGCGGTGAAGGGGTTAATAAATAATTTTTCAATGTTGGATACCCTAAGTTCTTAGAATGAGTTTCAAGATGATATTGAAATAGAAAGAACACACAGGGTTTTAAGGCCACGACCATCACTAGATCAAAAACCACGGTCTATATTGATAAAGTTTCTTCATTATCAATTTAGAGAGAACGTATTAGAGCTAGCAGCAAAGCAAGCTGAAGAGAAAAAGAGAAAGAGTCCAATGGAATATCATGGAAACAAGATTTTCTTCTATCCTGACATCAGTTTTGAGTTGTTGAGGAAAAGGAAAGAATTCAATCCAGTAAAGAATACTTCGTGGAAGAAAAGTTATAGATTTATTCTATGCCACCCTGCGACTCTCAAGATCTTTGTGTAAGGAGGAGCAAATAAGTTCTTTACAGACCCTGGATGAGCGAAAGAATATGCTGATGTCTTACCAACTATTCATCAAGAAGCTGATTGGGGGCATCAAGAGTCTGAAATTCTTCTTGATTTACAAGGAACGAACTGAAATTTCTTTATTCGGTCTAATACACTTTCTTGCATTCTACTTGGTCATGTTCAAAAGTGAGACCAATTTGGATAGAATGAGGAACATTTCTAGAACATGTAATGGGAATTAACGTTCCACAAGATCCAATCCAATGCATTTTTTTTTATTGGGCATTTTTTTGGTGGTAAGATCAAAATTGAAATTAAATTTTTTCTAAACAGAATTTATGAAAATTGTGTTAGCAGTTGCAAGAAAATTATAACAGTGACATGGAAATCAGATTCCCATTTAGGAAAGGAAAAATGGCATGCAGAAATATGTAGATGTATATCTCAAGAAAATTGCATATAATTTAAGGAATAAATATGATGTTTTTCTGAAAATTTGGCACCATATTTACATAATGTAGGTATGAATTTATGAGCTTTCCCTGAACTTCATGAAACCATGCTAACTCCTTGGGATGAATAAATGATGATATTGAAGGCAAAGTTGTGCGAATGGTGATGGTAACCAGGTTTGTTCTTTTCCTTTTTCTAACTTTTCTGTTTTTTTTTGTTTCTATCTTTTATTCTTTTCTCTTTTTCTTTTGCAGATTATTATTTGGGGGGAGGAGGTTGGTGGGGTTTATTGGGGTATAATTTGCAGCATGTATAACTGATCAAAATAAATGATTGTCATTTTCTGTATTTAGATACTAAGATATATATCTCTGAAAATTTAAATAAAATATTCAAAAAAATTAACTATACGTACTCTCATTCCTGCTTCTTCCCTCATTGTCATGCAAATTGTCCTTATAATGATTTAATCTTTTTGATATTTAGTACTTACTGAATCTGTTTCCACTGCACCTTTAGGTGGTAACTTCAAATAGCAGCAAGGTGGTGCATAGAAATCGGCCCTTTGGCCCACTGAATTAATGCTAACCATTAGCTTCTCATTTACGTTGATTCTACATTAACGCCATCTTTTTTTATCCCCACGTTCTCACCTTCGAATCCATCACTTGTGTGTCTGCCCACTAGCACCATTTTGCAATGGCTAAATAACCTATCAACCCAAACGTATGTGGGATCTAGGAGGAAACCAGAGCACCTGGTTTTGCACAGAGGAAGGTGTGGGGGGATGCCTTGCTGGGGAAAGATGAGTGCATGAGGGAAACACACAGGGAATGGTCTCTACAGAAGGCAGAGAAATAGTAGTGAGTTCCTGTTGTAAGTGTTGGAATTTCCAGAGGATAATGTGTTGGATGCAGAGGCTGGTGGATGGTAGGTGAGGACAAGGGGATTCTGTGTTTGTTGTGTCTTGGAGCAAAGGGGGCCAGGGCAGATGAATGGGAAATGGAGGAGATGCGGGTGAGGGCTGACTTGATGGTGGTGGAGGGGAAGCCAAGTTTGTGAAAGAAGGCAGATATTTTGGAAGATCTGGTCTGGAAGACCTTGTCTTGGGGAGCAGATGCAGCAGAGTTAGAGAAATTGAGAGAAGGGTATTGAAGAGAACAGGGTGTGAGAAAGTATAGTCAAGGTAGTTGTGGAAGTTGGTGGGTTTGTAATATGTCAGTGGAAAGCTTGTCTCCTGAGGTGGAGACAGTGAGATCCAGGAAAGGGAGAATGTTGCCAGAAATGGACCGGGTGAGTTTGAGATTGGGGTGGAAGGTGGCTGCGAAGTGGATGAAGTTGACAAGCTCATGGCGGGTGCATGAGGCAACCCTGATGTAGTCATTAATATAACAGGAAGCGTTGAGGGGTCTTGCCTATGTAAGTTTGCAGCATGGATTGCTCCACAAAGCCCACAAACAGGCAGGCGTAGCTGGGACCCATGTGGGTACCCATAGCTACTCATTTGATTTAGGGGAAGTGAGACGTTAAAGGAGAAGTTGTTTAGAGTGAGGACAAGATCTGCCAAGCAGAGGAGAGTGGTGCTAGTCGGTGACTGGTTGGGTCTCTGGTCCAGAAAGAAACAAATGCTTTAAGACCTGTGTGGAGGATGGAGGTATAAAGGGATTGGACATCTATCGTGAAGATGAGGCAGTCCAGTTCAGGAAATCTGAAGTCATTGAAGAGATGGAGGGCATGTGAGGTATCATGGATGTAGGTGGGGAAGGATTGGACATGGGGAGAAAAGATAGAGTCGAGATAAGATGAAACTAGTTTGGCAGGGCAAGAGCAAGTGGAAACAATGGGATCACTCAGATGGGTGGGTTTGTGTATCCCAGGTAGAGGGTAAAAATGAGCAGTGCGGAGATGGGAGACAATAGGTTGGTGGCCATGGGAGGGAGTTGACAAGAGGTGATGGTGTTGGAGACAGTGGCTTGATGAGCCGTGGTGGGCCTTATTTACCATCCCACTAAGAACACCCACAAATTGGAGGAACACACCTGATTTTCCATCTGGGCATTCTCCAGCCAGATGGCATTGCCATTGATTTTTCTGGTTTCTGCTAACCTGCTCTCCCCCTTCCTTCCCCTTTTGTGCTCTCTTTCCCTTCCCCCTTCCTGCTCTCCTTTCTCCCCCTCCCTCTCTCTTCACTGAGCCATCCCTCCTCCCCTTGCTTTCTGCTGTCCCCTTGCTTTCTGCTGTCCTTCCTTCTCCACCTATACCTTCTGCCTATGCGACCTCACCTCCTCCCAATCTTTTATTTGGACACCTGCTGACTTTTTCCATACCTTCATAAAGGGTTCAAACCAAAACATCTATTATGTATTTTTACCTTGGCTATATACGCTGCAACCGTGTCTGCCTGTCCCGCATCGGACTTGTCAGCCACAAACGAGCCTGCAGCTGACGTGGACTTTTACCCCCTCCATAAATCTTCGTCTGCGAAGCCAAGCCAAAGAAAGATAAAAGACACTGTTTGACCTGCTGGGTTTTTCAGCATTGTGGTGTGTCTGACAGATTTTTGTGTTTTACTTGCACCTGGAGGAATCTCAGGTCACAGTGAGAACATGCAAACTATGTGATCAGGGTTGAGCACTGGTCTCTGGTACTGTGCCACCAAACCTTGCATCAGGCAAACATCTTGCTGCCTTCAAAGGAAGTTGTTCTCTCCCTCATTTCCTTTAAGTATGTGGTATCTGGTTCATGGCCCTCCTATTGCCCACCCCACCCCACCCCCCCCCCACCAGATTGTGTGCTCACCTCCATTTGAGAGATGTCAAGTATAAACCCATCATTGCATGTTGCCAAAGTCAACCATTGCATGGATTCTAAATGCAATCAAAGCAACCCACATTCTTTTATAAGGAATTGCCCATCCAGGTACAAATCCAGTCCTCATTGCATGTTCCTCCTGTCCTATTGAATACCCACCGTTGTGATGTGTGCAGTGCAGGGAAGGTTGAGCACAATTTTGGTGATTATAAAATCCTGAACTGAGTCTCACTTGAGCTCCAAACTGATTTTTCAGTTCAATATTTCCTTCACTCAAACCATCCAAATATTGCTTTTAATATCTATCATTGTATCTAACAGCTGCATCACACCATTCTAACTTGTGAAATGTCATATAAAATTAAAAGTACTGGTATTTCTCTAGAGAGATCTTCAGAAGAGTTTTGCACACAAACTACTGAGATAGGAGAGGCTGTTAGTTGCTTCTAGTTTGAGCATATTATAGTAAAGAAAAGAGATTTTATCAAGAGCTCAACTTGGCTTGTTCTCAATTGGGTTCATCTTTCTGCAGGTCAAGACCAGGAAGTAATTTCCATCAGACGACCATGAATTAGAGATGGTGTCACTAATTTAATTCAGTGCAATTCAATCACTTTTTCAGAAATGGAGGATCCTGATTTTCTGCATTTTTTGTCCATCAGACTTGTCTTTTGAACAGTAGCCACTTGTGTTGCAGCTTTAACATAGTAAAAGTTATCGTCAAAAGTATTGGTGTTGAGCCATGTAGGGTGATACTGGGACAGTTGGTTAGAAGCCATTCCAAATGTCCCACAATCCCCAAGACCCAACCACTGAATATGTTTTTCTTCCTGCTTAATGGAGGAAAGGAAAGTAAAGCATTTTACCTTCTGGGCATTTATTAAAACTTGATCTACATCCGTGGCAATCAACTTAGAAAACCAAAATAATAAAGCAGGCATGCAGCTTTGTAACATGCGTCCCAGCCCTGTCGTATTGCCTTCTTGAAAATGGTGCTGTGATGTGGAAAAGTAGGGAAGAGAGAATTTATGTGAGAGGGTTGAAAAACAAATTAAAATCTTGTCTATATTAAAAAAAAATGCTGGTTCCCCAAAAAAATTATTGCAACTCTGACAATGGAAAGAGCAAATCTACATTAAGATTGTAATTATTACATTTTTAAAATAAAAGAACGGAATTGGTTTTTGAAATGATTTTTGGTCTTTCCCAAAATGTTAACTCATTTCCCATGCCTAATATTCCTTGCGTTTGAGGCCCCTTGCAACTCATCACATCTTCTGTATCAATCTTCACTCTTTCCTGTTCACATTAGTGATCTCCTTGCTGGCTGGCCACTGCCCCAAACTCGTATTGTTTCAAGCTTTCTTTCTTTCATCAGTGCTCCATTCCAATTGGTGTACTGTTGGCCATTCAGACTTATCACCTAACCCTGTCCAGTTATCCTAATCACAATCACTCCATACATTCCTCACCCCCACCACTCCGTCCATTTTCAACTCGTGCCCTTTGTGTGCAACTTCGGCAAGCGGCTGCCTCGCATCTTAATGGCCTCTCAGCCTTCCCATTCAGACTTTTCTGCTTTTACCAGCTCCATTCAGCAGGCTGCCTTCTACTCCTCCATCCAAGCTTGTTATTTCTCCAAATCGAGCTAAAGCCTCCTTCCTTTAAATTCTTTCAGTACCCCTTTTCTCTACCCTCCCTCTTCCCTCCCATTCAGTCAGCCCAAAAAATGCAAAGCACCTTGTTTCACGAATCACCTCTTGGTGTACTTAACACTGGAGAAATTGCTCTCGCAGGGTGACACCAGAAAGAAGTTCTTTATTCCTAGCCTGCTAGCATGGTTCAAGCTATTGTCCAACTTCACAAGAATGGTGAAGAGCACAAGATGTCTTCTGTAACGTGTTTTTGGCGATGCTTATTGGCTTAGAATTAAAACACTGAAGCTCTGAAAATTAATGATAACCAAGTAAGTTAGGATATTCTTTGAGTTTGTTGTTCAGCATTATAAGAAGCTGTCAGTTTATGATCAGTGACGTAGATCCTGCAATTTATTGCAAATTGCTTCGTTAATATTAGTTTTCCTCAACAGCTTAACTTTTATTGAGATGTACCTGTTGATGAATTCATTTAAAGTTAAGGAGGTTTTATAAAACATTTTGAGCCATCTGTGGTCAATATTCAAATCTTAGATATGCTTTGTTGTTTCAGTCCTTCTCCTACCCAATAATAATTAGTGGATTAGAATATTTTGCCAGTAATTTGATGTGAAATAAATAAATTATGCAAATAGATTAGTGTATTACTGCTAATCCCAGAGGTCCTCTTAAAACGGAATGAATTAAACAGCTATATCAGAATGTAACTTTATCTTTTATTTTTAAGATATTTGTATTGAAGTTTGCAATAATACATAAATTAAGCGCACACACACACACACACACACACACACACACACACACACACACACACACACACACACACACACACACACACACACACACACACACATATATATATGGAAATGCAAGTTTCAAGAAAAATATACCCCCGTTAATTCAAAAAAGGTTGGGAAAAAAACTAACATGGGTGTCAAGTGATGACAACCTGGAAATAGACAGCGCAGCATTGAAGCTTATATAACAAGACTAAAACTTTAGACTGTGGTAATGGTCCATAAAAGGGCCCCATGTCTAGGAAATTAATATTGGAATCTTTAATGGCATATCTCATTTTTTCTAAACTTAAACAAGACATAATATTTAACCATTGTGTGTGGGTAGATGGAGTGTTATCAATGTTACTTTGTATGTTTAATTATAAATAATTCAGATAAAGGTTTGAAATGGAGGTATTCATTCTTGATTGTCCAAAGACCATACACTGGCAAAAGTAACTGCTGGGGCAGGGAGTAAACTGCTTGGCAGTAGTGATGCCTTTTAAAGTGTTTATTATCTGTGTTAATTGAATGTTGTGAACCTTTCTCCCTTTCTTTCCTCCTTGGTTTCTACCTACTCCTCATATCTGTGAGAATCCTGTAATGCTAATGTTTGAATCGTGCTGGAACTGTGCCTTGTGCTAGAAAGTGTTCATTCTTGCGTGAGTCATAGACCATAAACAGTCACAGTTTTTATCTTTCTTTCTCCTCTCTGGCCACTGCCAAGGAAGTGAAGATATGTTGAAACAACCACACCTGGTGCAGACTGGAACGCGTTTTCTATCAGTTAAATCATTCCTATTGACTCCATTTAGCAGGGCTATGGAAGTCTGGCCTCACCCTGAGTTGTGGTCTTGCATATCCAATTTCACAAGCTGGGTGCAAATATTAGCCTCTTGGTAGATCAGGTTTGCCAAAATGTTTGCCACTGCAACATGTTTAGGCTGAAGCAGAAGACTGATCTGGAATGAGACCAGAACAAGATAGAATTGTGCAAAGTTAAAGGTACATTCTACCACATGAAGGCCTCCAGACAACCCAGGTTTTGAACACATCCCGGTTTTATTGTCAGGGCTATCATGTTAGCAGTCAATTGTTGAGGAACAGCTTGTTCTGCTCCAACATATTGGACCTCATGCACAGCAGAACATCAGAGACTCTTCTCAGAACTCATCTAATTAGATCCCATGCCAAAGTCTAATGAC
The DNA here is from genome assembly GCF_036971445.1 of Narcine bancroftii. NCBI lineage: Eukaryota > Metazoa > Chordata > Chondrichthyes > Torpediniformes > Narcinidae > Narcine > Narcine bancroftii. The sequence goes on along the minus strand of NC_091472.1, from coordinate 79,044,229 downwards.
TGTCAGGTTAATTTGTCTCTTGTTGCACAGAATCCAAACAAAGCCTTTAGAGCAGGGGTTCTCGACCCTTTTTTTTTCCACTCATATACCACTTAAGGATGCCATAGGTACTCTGTGGTTAGCAAGGGATTACTTAAGGTGGTATGTGAGTGGAAAAGAAAGGTTGAGAAACACTGCTTTGGAGGAACAGAGAGTGGATGGAGACCTGCTATGGATATAGTGCCTTTTAAATGCTATACTGCATGACCAGTGTTGTGATCTCCCCAGATATTGGAGCCCATTTTGTTGCCCAAGGAATCTTTTTTATTACAGTTCTAGACTTGTTAGGTTGCTTCAGAAAGATGGGAGTTAAAATGAAGTGCTCTTGGTCATCCTCCTTCAATATAGATCAAAGGTACAATTTTCCACCATCACCATGGTAACTTTCCAGCTGTGTCCTGTTAGGTCTGCTTTGTTCATGAATGAGTGAGACAAACACCAGGCTGAGTCGAAATCAGGGTTCTTTGTTCTTTATTACCGGATTGTAACACTTGCGACTAACAAAGTTAGTCGGAGAATGCATTCTGCCGTTATCAGCAAAATGGTGATTTTTTATACCCTTGGATACATGCTTAGAACATCATCATATCATTACTTGTCCAATGACTAAAACTGTTGCTATCCTTTCCCTGCTAGCTTCCTGCCTCTCAATCCATCAATGTCTCTCTTATCTTGTAAGTACAAGGATGCATTCTGTTACTCCTTAGTACTGGGTGACTCCTTCTCCGGTCCCATCTCATGATGTTTTACCTAACAGGAGTACAAGGACACCTCCCCTTCTTGTTACTGCCCTGTACAGGGTAACTCCCTACACATTCCCATCTCATGATGTTTTACCTTACAGTCCTCAATTCCTCAAATTCTGTCCCACTGAAGATGAGACCAAAATTGAGAAGCAATTTGGAACTTGAATCCTATGTGTTGGTGTAAAAAGCAAGAGGATGAAATTCTGCTCAGAACAGATGGATATCAGCAAGAGGGCTGTGAGCTGTCCCAAACTTGGCTCTGAGGAACCAAATGGGGATTACAAGGAACTGAACCTTTTATCCAGTCTGCCCAATGCTTGAAACTACCTGAATGGAGACTTGCTTCAAGCCCATACCCCATCCACTCCTGCAGGAATGAGCTGAGAGCTCTCTCTGGTTGAGAGATAGGAGGTGGAAACATTCATTCATCACACTTCATTTGCACTGTTTGTAGTTTGGACAGAGTACTGTACTTTCAGATTCCTTATCTCTGTTACATGCTCCAACCCATGACAACGTATGGACTTTGGAAATGCCCTGGTAGTATTAAAATTGAATTAAGTTTAAAAATTTGAAAATAAATTGCCATCAATTAAAATATCCATAAATGGATGTATTAAAACACGAACAAACTAGTATAACTTGGAGTTAGCCGTTTGAGAAGAACGTAAATGATGTTTTAGTTTCATTTCCCGCACTAATGCTATATTACATTCCCTTGATTTAAAAATCATCAAAAACACATCCAAAAGCTTGCTTGCACCTCGTTCATTCTTTAGGGAAGGAAATTCCCATTTATCTAAGGTGAGCCAAGGTGGGACTAGTCCAACGCAATCGTTGCACATGGCAAAGTGGCTTCTCAGCATCACTCCCTTAGCTTTGTTGTTTTAAGCTCCCACAATAGTTCAATAAGGCGTCTCCCATCTCCTTGGTGATCTAGAATTTAAGTGACAAATGCCAACAAATAAAGAAGAAACAAAGTTTTTTGCCCTACACCTTGACATCAATAAGTTCCCATTGTTTCTCTTAGCTCATGTACTTGTTCCTGAACCAGAGGAATTTTCCACAGACTTCAAATTTGGTGCAGGGAGTGCTCAAACTGAGAGACTCTGGCAAGATTTTTTTGGCGCACCTGCAACCTTGCACTTTGGTCAGCCTGATTGGCTGTACGCAAAATCTACACCTCTGCACCACCAGCTCCTGCTTTGACAGGAACAATACTAATTTGGTTTTCCATATGCCGGTGTCATGTTACTTTGCTCATGGCTGTGTTTATCTGCGGCCTCCCATCCAAACCACAAGAAAATATTCCACATTGTCATCTCCCTGACAGAGGAGTCATTCAGTGGACATGATCATTACACATTGACTGCATGAAATCTGGCCTTTCTGTGCAAGCAAATAATCGTGTAATTCTGGCCATTTTAACTTCTCCTTCCAGAGAGTTCAAGCAGAATTCCTGTTTGTTAACCTGACTATCCCATGTGGATATTAGAATGTGCATTTCCCCTAATCCATTGTCACAGTGCATTGCCACCTCAACCTCTCTGTGAAGAGGGAACCTCATGATTTATTTTGTACGGTGCAATCTGCCTTGCCTGTGATGGTTTGAAGGGAGTCTGCTGGTGTCAAATTAAGCTATGTGTTTTACAAGTTGAACTTCTTGCCAAAACATTGAGATTGACCGAGGGTTGTTAGCCTTCCTCCATTGCTTGCCCCTTCCATTAGAAACTGGCAATTACAGATCTCAGTGAACCTCCCAACAAAATAATCCAGTCATTCCTAAATTTTAAACCACTATCTTATCAATGTTATTGTTGGCTGCTGCTGGATCTAAAGGAAGGGTGTATTTTTTCATACAATCACTGTCTGCTGTATGTTCTCCACAAGTTGGACTGCTAGCACATTTCTCAGTACCTCATGCTAAATCTCTAAAATTTATATTTTTTTTTAAATTAAGTCTTTGAGAGCAAGATAAAGATGCCAGCATGCAAGACCAAATTGATGAGGATTGAGTTCTGGATTCCAAGAATCAGTCACTGCTCCCTGTAATTATGGAACAAATGGGATTGTCCTTTTCTAGAAGTTGGCATTTATTACATTATTTCAGTTGCTGCAAAAAAAAATTATGTAACTATTGTTTTCTACAATATAAAAGTGAATGTTAATAAAAAGCATTATTCAGTTTCACATTACAGTGGTGACTGGATTCCCCTCTCTCCAATAATATTGATCCATAGATTATGATTGTTTTTAATCTATCAGTACTGTAAGATTGTATCATACAACTGGCTTGTTTTGCAAAAATTTTCAGAAAGACAAAATTACTGACTGTTCCCAGTATCTTGGGACATGCTGAAACTTGGTGTCAGAAGTGTTCCTGAATAGAACTATGAAAATTAGACACCGTGCCTGAACCAGAATATGGAATGTAAGGCATAGATAGTCCTGACAATTGAGATGAAACACCATGTATGCCACAGAACTGTGTGATTCACTTGAAACAATTCACAACAGAACAAAGCATCACCTCCTTTTACCCCTTCACCTCCTTTCTAGATATGGGCTGCTGGATTGGCAGGCAAATAATGGCAGGTTGCAGAAAATTTGCATACAGCATTTTCTAGCAGCTTAAACCAACTCCAACAAAGGTAAAGACAGTCTTTTATCTCAATCACTAATGGAGAGAATTGTACCCTGCAATCAACCCCTCAAATGACACCCTGGAGAATAAGTTGGGCACATTACAGATTGCAACCCTGTCAGAAATAAAGCAGTCCACCATTACCAATTCTCCACACATATTTAGGAGCAGGGCGAATCCTCAAGGGCAGACTATTAGTAGATAATTGCAATATTGAGATTTGAAAGACTATCTTGGCAGAGATCAAATTATTTGTGGAACCTGTGAATCCAAGCAGAAGGAGCACAATTGCAAGAGACAGGGTTTGTTTTTCTAAAGATGTGCGTCCACTGCAACAGAGATAAAACAAAGCTAGACAGCAAACACTGGATTGGAGTATATATGGTGAAGCATGAGACCAAGGCAGAACAGGAAAACACAGCCAGGTTGAAAATCAACATGCTGTAAAAATTCAAACTACTAATCTCAAGGATGTCCAGCTAAACCAGCAAGTCTTGTCAAAATGCAAGACCACACAAAGAAAAGGTACGAGATGGGCCAAAAGATGCTGACCCCCAAAGTTTAAAAAAAAATGATAAATGCACTTTTTGCAAACATTAGCACAGTGGTTGTTTAGTCAGTAAAAGTTGTTTTAATTGCTCACTCTCCATTAGTGAGGTACTTCACCGCCCACCCGGAACAGTAGGGAGTAGTTGCAGCTATATGAAAAGTATATGATATTACACACACCCCCCCCCCCCCCCCCCCCAACAAACTTCAAATGATTCTGTTGGTTTTCACCACTGTCAATTCCCAGCTAGAATCAGGAAGCTCTTCCTCATTTCCTCCACCACTGGAAGATGGCATTCAATTCCTGCTGCCCTTGGGATCTGCACTAGCCCAACCCCTGGGGCCTGCCCCACCCACAACACTGCTAACACGTATATTGTGAAATTTTTTTTCATTCCAAATTAGAGTGTGTAGATCCTCCAGTGGGGAGAAACATTAAAACAGTGTGAAATGCAGTAAAACTACTGAACACTGGCTGGACATTGGTGCCAGTATGTCAGGTTTCCACAGACTGGTAGCTGTTACTCCCATTAATACCCAGGTGGGTTTTTCAACAGATTTGCATATTACACAATTTTCCAGTGAACCCGGAGAGTTTTAAAAGATCAGGAAATGTGCAAGCATTCTGGATTTTAGCTTCGACTACAATGCCAAACACATTGATCTATTGTGTTCCAGACCCTCACCCTAGCTGCACAGTCTGGACCCCAGCCCCGGCTGCACAACCTGTCGCCGGTGCCTTGGGCCCTGGCTGCACAGCCCACCTGCGCCCTGGGCCCTGGCTGCTTAGCCCATTCACAGCCCAAACCCCAGCCACGGCTGCAACATCTGATTAATGTGCCAGGTGCTGAAGCCTGAGGTGGCAGATTATCTGGGTTTCATTGTTATCGGAAGAAGGTTGAAATCCCCCCCCCCCCCTCCCCGGCAGACGTTTTGCTGACCATTCGAGAGACAGCCCTCAATGCAGTTTATTAAGAGCAGTTGATTTCTTTACTCCTAGTCCTTGTTCATTAATAACAAATTGTTTTTCTCTTCATCAGTTTTTGAATTGATTGCATTTTGAGGAGAGACAAGCTGTTAAATTATGCAAATGAAATTCTATTAACATGTGCTACTGTCCAACTGCAAATGCAGGACTTTAAAATAGTCCAGTGTTTAAAGTGAAGTGCTGCACAAATCTGGGTACGTAACAGGGGATCTGAAACATTTTCTTCAATGTAAAATTCTCTGCACTGGAGGTGGAGTGCTGCCAACAAACTTTAATCAGTAAAACTGCCAGGTCTTTTCACATTTGGGAAACAAACTAATGATATAATTATGATTTTTTTAAATGTACTGTGAAGTGGACTTTGAAAGCAAATGTAACAGCAGACAAAAATTAGTGTCAATAGATATTTATCAAACCATATATTTGGTTCCCATATTTAAAGAGCCTACTTATATCTACATCAGTTGAATATTTGAAGGTCTGCAACTGAGGTTGGTACGGTTCATAGTTGGGATTCCACTGTTCATGTCTTGGGTCAGCTGACTCAGATTATGCAAGTTTTATTATGTGGCTCCTCTATAGAATCATAATGTCATGAGTCAAAGGCGTTTGTCACCAGTTAATTTGTCCCCCCTTTGCAAATTTTAAAGTATTTTGTCACTTTGTCTCAGAACTTAGTTTAAGCATCTTGCATCCCAGGTCCTCATGGACATTATGTTTTAGCAACCCCTCTGGCAGAGAAAGCATTTTGATTTTTAAAGGAATTTATGCCCTTGAGTTCAGTGGAAACCGATTTTGGCAGTTCCTTTCCCCTGCACTTCGTAATTTTGATCTTCCCTCTGACCTCTTGATATTTTCCATTCTAGGAAACATTACTTATTCCTTTAGAACTCACAACCCCCTGAAAGTTTGAAAATGTGTATTATAAATAGATTTCCTGCTGGGATTTAATCACAGGAAGTGTATTAATCATCCATTTTTTCCAATAAATATATATATTCCTTCAAGATGTTCCCAATTTTTCTGTGGCATTGTGCTTGAGAGTTGATGGCTCTGTGAGTAATTTATTTAATATCTAATAGCTGCATTAGAAATTAAAATGTGTTAAAACTTGAAATAATTTAATTATTTTGAAGAATGGAAATTGTATTTGTAAGAATAATTGTTGTTAGTGACTTGGTGAATATCCTGTGTCTATTTCCTTCGTGTAGTTTACTTCCTATGAGAATAAATTTTAGAACTTGTGCCATTAATAAGTTAATAACTTTGTTCTGGGTTAAACGTTTTCGATAAGTTTTGAAGTTCTCATTACTGACCACTCTGTGGATCAGATTTAAGCAGTGTATTGTGCACACTTAATTTCAATGGCTAACAATGGTTCTTTTGCTGTAGCATAAAATATCCCAAAGTGTTTTGTAGGTACAGACCAAACTATTTGGCAACAGATATTTTTAAAAAGCTAAGCTGCCAAAAAGGTTTGTAAAAGAGGTAGGGTTTCATGTGCAGCTTAGGGACTAAGAGGACAAGGGAACAAAATGAAAGGAAGGAATTCTGGAGCTTTGGGCATAGGCCCTCTGAAGGCACGTGTAGTAACCAAGATGCTAGCATTGGAGCATATATCTGAGAGTTGGAGCATGAGAAGAGTTGAGAGCTAGGGCTAAGATCGTGGTTGAATTGGAAAATTACATGCTTGCCTAATGACCCTTTTTTTTTTGTTGAAGCAATGAATAGAAGCATTTTAGAGTTTCTAAACGTTCTGCCACTCTTCCATTGCCCAAGTTTGAAAAATGCATAATTTTTTTAAAAAGCATCGAGCTGCAAGGACTCCAAATTGAGCGAAAAGGAGAGATTTCCACTTGCTTAGACCTTTTCATCTTTTAAAAGTGACCCAAAATGTCTTTCCATTAACAACAATGCTGTACTTAGGAAAGGTGCAAGGTCTCTCAATGTGATGTCGCAATCATCAAACAAGCTACCCACAATATCTGAACAGAAAACTCATGCTGATGCTCCTCTGCAGTTTTTGAAGAAGGCGACACCGTTGGAGGGGCAACCTTTCCAGTGAAATATTGAAACAGACCCTTTTGTGCTCTCTGGTAAATGTAACCTATCCCATCATACTAATTGAAGGAAGATCAGGAAAGTTCTCCCTGGTGTCCCAACCAGCATCTCTTGCATGTTATTATTGCAATGGTCTGTGTGGAAGCTTTGACAAAGTGGTGGTACACTGCAGGTATCTGCTTCATATGAGGCCTGACGGTTGGAAAAACATTAAAACATTGAGAAAATAGTAGAAGGCACAATATTAAAAGTGCTCCTGTTCCTGTCCAAATTTAACTATTAGTCACCGGGGATAACTCTCCTGTTATGCTTTAACAATACCATGGGATGTTTTACATGAGCCAGTACATCAAGGTAATAGTGATAAGGACACATCAACACCTCTACTTTCTCAGATCAAATACTATTTATTGTTATGTAATATTACACAAAATTGCCTTTATTCTACAAACAGGAAGACAAAGATTCACCATTAGCATTGCCCGGCGCCCCTTACAGTCAGAGACGAGAAGCATAAGAGAGTTCTGTCAGTCACTGAGTATCTGTGAATTCGCCTCCAGCAGCCTCTGCAGCTGCACAAGACTCCATTTCAGTTCAAACCATCAGCAACCCAAGCCCAGATCAAAACTTCTGACACAATGAGAAAGCCTTCAATGTCCAGAGCCCCGTGGGAGCCCTTCTTGCCCTCGGCACCTTCTCAAATCCCGGATCCAATACCTGGTTTTCAGAGCCAGCCTTAAATTGCCCACGGCCTGGTGTGTCCTTTAATCTCAAGTCACCAGCAGCATGCGTGGGTTACTCGCTCATAAGTCGCCAAGAGCCTGCTGCCTGTATGCATCGTTCAGACTCTGAGCAGCTCTCCTATCTTCCTTCGTTACTCTGCTTTTCCTTCTCAACGGAGGTGTTCTCCCTATTACTGATTTCCTGGAATTTGCAAAACATCATGGCTGCTGCCGAACACAGGCACTGCCATCTTGGGCCCAGACATTGCAATCACATAAAACACATAAAGTACTGTTAAGGCCATATACATTAATTAGGGTCCAGGACTCTGAATATATTTGACAATGCACCATTACAAATCTCCTTGCTTTGTCTGTGAGTACTTTTCCAGATTTAACTGAGCACTTTTTCCAATCAAGATTGCCACACTTCTTGCCTTAGAACCAAACAAGCAGGCTATACTGGCTCTTTTTAACTTTTGATGTTCCCACTCTGTTAAATGTGTTTCCTGGAGGAAGGCCAGATTCGCCCTCATTTTCTTAGTGTGCCAAGGCGCTTTTCCTCTTCACTGTTCCGTTCATCCTTCAGCCAGGCACTCCAGGCCACCGAATCCACGACAAATCCCAGAAAGGAAAAATAATAAGAAACAAAAAAGACAGAAGGAACAATATAATGTATGGCAACAAACTATCAAAATCACATATATTCCCCATCTATATCTCATTCCCTTTAATCCTCCCTCCTTCCCCTTCTCTGGTGACTCACCCTCCGCATTGTCATCATCCCCTTCCTCACCACAGGCTGTGCATTTTGTACCCATCTATCTCTCATCCCTCAAGCCCCCACCCCAGTCCATTTCCCATTTTACAAATTTTCCCTTCAATGTATTTATACAACAAACAATTAAGCTCATTATTGTTATTCTTATATAACTATTACTTGTTGGGGTGGGGGGGGTGGTAGGGGATTAGTTTTAAAATATCATGTATGTATTTTGTGCATTTTTTTAAAGTTTTATTCATTAATTGTATGTTTTAACATATATCATGATTCAATAAATAAGTTTCAAGTAACTATTACTTGCAATATATTCTTACATACAACGAAACATTGGCATTTCCCATTTGGCACTATACACATGTATACTATTTCTTACAAACCAACAACTGCCGGGCCTCTTTGGCCTCCGACAGGAACTTTCTCTCACCCCCTGGCATTTCAATTTTTAGAGTTGCCAGATATCTAAGGACATTTTCGTACCTTTCTGCTTGGCTATTCTTTTTATTGGCTCGAATTATTTTCTTTGTTTTAAGAGGGCCACATTTATGTCTGGGTAGAATAACACCTTATTTCATTCCGGCTCCATTCCCCAACCTCCTTCGCTTTCGCCCCAACCACCGTTGCACTTAAAAAGTTTTCATGGTCCTGGTGACGCAGGAGCTTCACTAGCACCGAGCGTGGTTTTTAACCGGGGCCCGGGCGCAGGAAGGGGAACCAATAGGCCCTTACTACTTCCACTGATTCCCCCAGTTTCTCCCTTCACAAGACCTCTGGCAACCAGCCTTAAAACGCTACGGGATCCCTCCCTTCTTTTCTTTCCGGCAGTCCCACAATTTTTAAGATATTCCTCTGGCTATGGTTCTCCAGAGTGTCAATTCTCTGCCAGAGACATTCACCTTTCTGCCTCCCACACAGTGACTTACTTATTCCATTCTCATTGTTCCCAGTTCTTTCTTCCACTTCAGACACCCTTCCTGTCAGTCCAATTAGGGCATTTTTCAATCTGTCCATTTTGTTGTACAGTTCCCTGTTTTCTTCCTTAAGTCTCTGGCCAGTCTCTCTGCCATTCTTCCTATGGCCTTTAAAATATCTTATAATGAGGGCTCCGTGCCCCCTCCCTCTCTTGCCAACGTCATTTTGATCCTGGGTCTTCCCTGCTCTTTCTTCCCGACACTGCCTTCAACCTCCTCATCGTTTCCCACATTCCATGAGTCGTGCCTCCATCATTGAGACCTCCTAGCATTCGGGCCTGGACTCTTGGGCTCCACGATGATCAGGTGCTGACCATTCCACCTACCTTGCCGGCTGCCTTTGTCTGGCTGGCGCTTTTGTTACCCATTATTTCCAGGTAGGGATCTTTATTTATCTATTCTTATTATTTTTAGCATTTATTCTTTCTTTTAAAACTGTTTTTGACTCTCCTGGTCTGGGAGTTCTAGGGGTCAATATCCTGCTACTCCCTCCTCCACGTGACCTCATGGCTCTTGCTCTAGCGCCAAGTGCAACTATTAATAATTATTTATCTTTTGATATTTATTATCTTTTTCTGTCATGGTCTATTGCGTTAATTTTAAGCTATTGTAGTTGCAGTATCTTGCACACTTATTTGGCAGAGGCAAGTAAAAATTTCTGTGAATTTGAACAGTATGCATGTATATGACAATAAACTCTCTTCATGGGAAATAGCAGTAGGCCATCTGGCCCATTGAGCCTGCTCTGTCATTTAAGAAAATCTCGGATGATCGGGCTGTTTTATATATGTCTGGGGAAAGAAGTCAAACGCTGAATGAGAGTATTGCCTCAGTACTATATTAGAGAGTCCCTGCATCACTAGGAATCAAACCCTTATCTTTCGGACTGGTCTTTGGCCAATGGAATGTTATGCCCCAGCTATTCTGGGTTATTTTGAGTTGCTGAACATAACTGGTAATAGAAAATAAACTTTTAAGTTATCACAGTTGAGTTTGCATTTTCATGCCACATGATGTACAAAAAGTATTGAAATACTCCATGTTAATAATGAATAAACATGCACCGTGAACTGGAAAGGGAAAGAAAAGGTAGAGTTGTTAAAGTGAATGAGGAGGTAGCAGGTTTTATGGAAATTGGAAGGGAGAGGTCACAGCATTTGAGGATGAAACTGTCATCGATAAATAAGCTGTTAGTGATCTAGAGTGGATCCAGTCTCATCCAACTCACACGCCACCTTATTTTGCAATCTAGAATCTACTGTTTGAATGAAGACATTGGGAAAAGTGCAACATGAAGCTCATCCTTAAGCACTCTATTACAAAAAAAACAGTTGACCTGGTCATTAGCAAAAACATGATTGTTCTTCAGGAAAAAGCACGAAGAACTGATTGGAGCATTTGGCAGAAATGGAAGTTCTGCTGACCCAAACAGTACAGTTCAGCTTTGTCCCTTGGTGTGTTTTGTCTGACTTTCAATTAGCTGTGACCCAGTTTTGGTTAAATGATTCTATGTGCACATTTTAACACAACAGGCAACAGTCAACAATAAGGTATTGCATTTCAACACATGATTTAATTTTCTATGTATATGCTCTGATGCTGATGTGAATGATATTTGCTTTTAGATCTTATTTTTACTAATGAGATTTCTCCTTTTTTTTCCTTGAAAGGCTGCAACAGATAGTTCTTCAAACTCATCGAACAGGAAGGAGCAGCCAGCAAGGGTGCTTACTCCCATAGTCAGTGAAGCTCACCGGCCTCTCTGTCCTCTGAGACACACAATTGATCATTACAGCCCTGACCACTACCTCCTGGAGCAGGTGAGGTTCACTTTGCCCATTTTTTTGCACATTGAGTTACCAGGTTTGTTATTTTGGATGGGCTCCAACAGTCTGAGTGCTACCCTTTTTCGTTTGGAATAGTTAGAAAATAAGCAAGAAAGAAAATGCTTGAACTTGTGTGGAGGAGAACCTCTGGGTCTCCCACAGTGGGGAAGAAGAGGAAAATCCTTCCTAAAATGCCAGATTTTTTTCCCCCCAATGTGACAAATAAAGATTGCATTTTTTAAAATAGATAACTAGGCTTGTTCCAGCTGCAGCTCACCTCTTGAGCCAAAGGTTGTGGGTTCAAGTTCAGCACCAGGGTTTTGAGCACAAATATCCACCCTGATGCCTCAGTACCATATTGAATTGAAGCTGTATAGTCACAGTAAACATTTTACAAATGCAGTGTTAAATAAACCATTGTAAAATGTCTAAAACATTAATTATCTTAATTTGAGAATGAGCATGAGAGACACCACAGAAAAGGGTAGTTAGTGTTCATACTCTTTCAATGGCAGAAAACCTGAATTAAAAATAGTAAATGATGGAAATGGTTAGCACGACAAATAACATCTATGGAAGAAGACACGTAGCTAATGTTTCAGGTCAAAGGCCCTTCATCTCAACTGGGAAATTTAAAAAACTGTTTCAGTTGCAGAGATTGATAGAGCAGTAGGAAGAGGCCAGGTCAAGGGGATAATGGGGCAGTGAGGATAATTAAGATGCTTCCTGTGTTATGAGTTGCTTGCAGTGGGATTGAGAAGCACATGCTTTGAGTTGTGCTCATAGAGAGAGATGAACTGAGCCAATATAACATCTGGATGACTTGCTGCAGAAATGGCCAGTTCTCAGACAGAAAATGTGAGTTACCTAAAGATGAAGAATTCTAAGTTTTCAACAACTTGCCCAGATGGAAGATGTGTTGTTTCTCAAGCTTAAATTAGACCTCAGCATAACTGTGCAGGAGGCCACAGATGGACAGGTCAGAATTGGATGGAGAAATTAAATCACAAGCTTCTGAAAGCTCAGTCATTCCTGCAGATTGAACACACATGCTCTATTCCTCTTGGGTGGATTCAATTATGAATGAAGACACCACAGATTTCCTTGCAGAGATTTTTTTAGCTATCCTATTACATTCACATGCATTTCTTACTGTATCACCATTTCTCCCATCACTTCCTCCTGGCCTTTTCCCTCTCAAGTACACTGTATTCTGCCATTTTCTATGTATTCATTCTATCCATCAGACTACATTTCTCCCCAATAGTGTTAACTGCCTGACTTCCTGGTCCCAGTGCTGATTATCACTCTAGTTGACCCACACTCTCGATGCTGATCACATTGAACATTGAGGTCCAATTCTTCTAACCTCCACTTCAGAGAAAAAGTGTGTCATGGTTATAATGTGATATGAAGATAAATGCTGCTTTTTTGTAGTACCTGTATTCCTTATTACGCTTTATCTGGGACTGGAGGTTTAAGATCATGACTGATATGGGCATGAATTAGGCTTCAGTTAAAACATGGTGGTATAATTGTTTTAGTGCAAAATGCTTCACCTTTCATAAAGAAAAGGCCTTAAATAAGCCATGATTATCGTGTGGATGCCAAGCCAAATAAGGATGCCAACTGTGGATGACATATCTTTGGGTACTTTGGCTTTTAAGGATTTGAAAGGATTCCCACAATTATGCCTTCCAAAATCTTTTTTCCATATAACCATAACAATACAGAAGCAGGCCATCTCAGCCCCTCTTGTCTGTACCGATTTAAGTGATCTCCTCTAGTCCCACTTACCTGCATCCTGCCCATAACCCTCTAATCACCTCACATCCATGTGCCTTTTCTTAAATGACAAAATTGACCTTTCTGCAACCACCTCTTTCAGAAGGTCATTCCACTCAGCCACCACTCTCTGAGTGTAGAAGCTCTTTCTCATGTTACTTCTAACCCTTAACTCATTGCCCCTCGTTCCAATCTCACCTACTCTCAAGGGGAAGAGCCTATTCACATCTACTCTATCAATCCCCCTCATAATTTTAAATACCTCTATCAAATCCCCCCTCAACCTTATACACTCCACTGAATAAAGACCCAGACTAATCTATCTTTCTTTGATTTCTAGATAGTGCAATCCAGGCAACATTTTAGTAAATCTTCTCTGCACCCTCTCTACCTTATTGATATCCTTCCTATAATTTGGGGTCCAGAACTGCACAGAGTATTCCAAATTTGGCCTCACCAATACCTTGAATAGTCTCATCTGGAAAGTCATATAAATTTGTTTTTGCAAAGAGTTGCCTTAAAGATATCACTTACATTAGAAATAAATGTTAATATAAACTACTCTGAATTCCACTAAATGCACTTGTCCTATCTTGGCATAAGTAACTTGAAAGCTGACTACCCAATTGCAAATATAATTCATATTTTAGTGTTCAAATGAACAGCTTTCAAAGCACAAAGCTAACAACCAGTTAGCAGTTGGCAGGTATTTTGAAGCATGATTGTTATGTAGCGGGGTTGCTATGGTTATAGCTCGAGGTCGAAAGAAGACTCGCACACCAAGGGAGTGTAATTGACACTGGCTTTATTGGACTGCAGCTCTGCCTTTTATAGGCAGCCGGCCACGTCACCACTGGGGTGTGGCTTGAGCGGGGCCAGCTGCTATTGGCTGTCCCAGATGTGTGGGCCTGGATTGGACCCCCTGCTGTCTGTGAGTGGCAGAGTCAACCACTATTCCTGCGGGCTATGGGAATGGACGTCTCATCCCAGATGCTGTCTACCGATTGCCGTGTTCAACGGCCATTTGCTGTGGCAGCCCGCAGCCCCAACAGTTGCACCTTTTAGTCACATCTGGAATACTTAATAACCTCTCTGATTTTGAGGGAATAATCCCTGTTTGAAATTTTTTCCCCTTGATTATGTCTTCTCTAAAGTATTGGTGCATTATCATCATGTTTTCTTCACGACACTGAGAGGTCAGTTAAGTAAAATGAGGGCAGAGAACCAAGAGCCTTGCAATGTCAGTTGCATATCATTAGGTCACACTTACTGTATATCTTGGCATACCATTTTTCAGCCTCATTTTAAGGGATTTATGATATATCCAGCATATGTCTACCCCAATTTTCTGATGTCTGAGTTGCCATTTAAGTCGACCCCCAAAGATGGTGATGCCTGAGATGGGCCGTTCACCAGAGTGTACATCGACTCCCAAAGATCGCACGGATTGATCTGCTGGGCGTTGGGTGGAGGTGATTGCTATGATGGAGAGACCATCGACACAACACAACTCGTGATGAAAGTACGAAGCAAGTTTAAAGTTGAAAGTGATAGAAATGGCCAAGAAAACCAACAACTTGTGCTGCTGCAAGAAAAATTTTATGTAGATAAGAAGTTGGTAAGAGATTGAAGGAAGAAAGAAGAGACTTTAAGAAAAATACCAAAAAAGCCATGTTCTTTGAGAAAAGGAATCACTCATTGGTCAGAGTTGGAAAATCACACTGCAGAATGGGTTTGTGAACAGAGGCAAGATTACTATATAGTCACCCGAAATAAAATAAGAACATTTGCACTGCAGTGGGACAAGTCATACCCAGACCTCAGTGATGATTTTGAGGCTACAGTTGGCTGGTGCAATCGTTTCATGAACAGGAAAAATCTGGTGGTATGACAAAAAACAAAATTGCACAGAAACTACCAAAAGATCTTGATCATAAAGTTGTAAGTTTTCACCTGTTTATTATGCGGTACCAGTAGAAACACCAGTTTGCTTTGGCAAATATTGGAAACATGGACGAAATCCCCATGAATTTTGACATGATAGGCAATAGAACAGTGGAACGGAACTGCGTTCAAACTGTGCAAACCAGAAGTACAGGCCACGAAAGGACCAGGTTTACTGAGGTGTATTCGTGCATGGCCAACGGGACAAAGTTAAGACCGATGGTAATCTTCAAACGCAAAATTAAACCGAAAATTAAATTCCCTGCAGGTTTTTTTATACATTTTCATGAAAAAGGATGGATGGATGAAAATGGTGTAAAACTATGGATAGACAATGTGTGGAACAGGTAGCCAGGCGGTTTACACAAAGAGTTTGATGGTGTGGGATATGTTTTGTAGCCACTTAACTGAGAACATTAAAAGTAGATTAGCTCTACATAATACTTACATGGCAGTTATCCTGGGTAGTTTGATGTCTATATTGAATCATCTCAATGTCGAGTACAGAAAAGTCATTTACAAAAGGCATACAATGCATGCTGTGCCATTTTATGCTCAAGGCATTTGACAAAGTTAAAGTAGAGACTGTGATAAAATAATTTAAAAAGTACAGTATCTCATGCAGTTGATGGCATGACAGATGATTTATTGTGGGACACTGACAATAAAGCTGAAACCGCCTCATCAGATACAGACTGGGACCCATATGATGACTGTTTAATCAGTGAGAGTATGGATGTTTGCCGCCATCTTTGCTTCATATGATGATAGTGAGATTGATTTTGAAGGGTTCTAAATGTGTTGTTTTCAGACAATGATAGCGATTTTGAAGGGTGCAAATTGTGCTGCTATTCTCAATAAAAATTCTCAATGAAAATCTGTCGGCATTGAGTTTTTTGTTGGTTTTTCATGGGTCGACCTATACACCGAATTGGTTTTTTCATGGGTCGACTGGATTGGATTTTAGCTGAATTTTAAGGTAGATCCGGTGTATAAGTCGACCCCCATTTTTTAGAGATTTTTTGGAGATTTCACAACTCAACTTGTAAGCAGAAATAGATGGTAATTTAATAACTACTGTACAATCTTTAAGAGATAAATAAACTTGAATTGGAAGCACATTGTTGGAACTTTTTCCATCCATTGCATTGACTTTGTTGTAATGTGGTTTGCTTAGGAACCACATCAAAAACATGTTAGAATGAAAAGAGCTGATTGGTTGCTGAGAATGTGAACATTGTGTGTTGAGAAGAAGGATTAGTTCATCAGTTGTGCCTTTCTCAATCTTAAACCTGCATCAAAGTTTTGTCAGCTTGATGAACAGTTTCAATTAATTACAAGCAAAGTGCGAGTTTTGGCTTGTTGATCAACTAATTTAAGTGCTGCAGGAAGGCCTTTTCATCACAATTTGAAATTTGTAAAATGTCTACAAAAGATGAAAATCAGTGTCCTCTCCTTGTTATACAAGTTGTAACTATACAACAGTTGTGTTGAGTTCTTTCTGAACCAACATATAATCCACACAGTAATATTTTAATCTCAACTTGCCATCATGAGGAATTATTTTGTTTTCATCCATATCTTTATGGCAGAATGCACTAATGTGTTTCTTTTCAATTTTAGTCTGTGCCGAAGCAACGCCATGTCAGTTTCCGAGATGACGAAGAAGAAATTGTCCGCATTAATCCACGAGAAAAAGCATGGTTGAGGGAAAGATATGAGGACTACAGGTATGCAGCAGTGCGTCCAAAGTACAGTGACCACAGTGATGTGGATTCCTACGTACATTTCGACAAAAGTGATGCTTCAAAGCACGATTACAATTATCCTTATGTAGAGAACCCCAATTTTGGATTGGGTAAAGATCTGAAAAGTGGAGTGGTGAAAACTCAGCCCGTGCCGTCAAAGTCGAAACTCCGCCGGAGGATAGACGATGGTGAAAGGTCGAGATGTGTATACTGCAGGGACATGTTTAACCATGAGGAAAACAGAAGGGGTCAATGCCAAGATGCCCCAGATCCTATTCGAACCTGCATCCGTCGGGCGAGCTGTATGTGGTGTGCAGATAGCATGCTGTATCACTGCATGTCTGATCCAGAGGGAGATTATTCAGACCCTTGCTCTTGTGACACCAATGATGAGAAGTTCTGCCTCCGTTGGCTGGCTTTGATAGCCTTGTCATTCATTGCTCCATGTATGTGCTGTTACCTTCCCCTCCGAGCGTGCTACAAATGTGGGGTGATGTGCAGGTGCTGCGGTGGGAAACACAAAGCAGTTGGATGACTTGCCCTTGCCTGCCGAATGTCAGTTATTGAAGCACATCTTGGTCTGGAGCATTCTGATCACAGTTTGATGCAGTTACGGTCACCAACCTCTCTGAATAAACTCATCTCAACTGCAAGTCCATGGGTGGAGAAGCAGCATGACTGTATTCATTCTTCAACCGTTAAATGGAATTAATGATAACAAGTAGATTTTTCTATTGTGTGTGTGTGTGTGTGTGTGTGTGTGTTTATGTGTGGTTTTTATATATAGATATATAAATATATCTATATATAAATGCCTCACAATTGTTTATAATTTTTTTTAAATCTAAAGCGGGTGAAAGTTGAATTGTGTGTGTGGTGGTTTGGAGATGTCATGTGGAATCAGGATGGGTGGATGATGGTTGGCTACACCATGGTGTACCAAGGTGTCCTGTCCTAGCTTGCCAACATTAAGTGAGGAAACTGGCATGAATGGTTCCTGCTTGAGCAACTGAGACACTTGACCTGTAGTCAGGTATCATATATTACCTTTTTCAAAAAAGTGTATGAGTAAACTTGTACCACAACACAGTATTGACATTACTGTATGAAGCCAAAATAATGCTGCTTGTTAATTGCACCTGATTTTTCTTCAATACTCTTGACACTTACTAAAATCTAATTGTAGGTATCACCCTCTTCAGCATTGTTCTTAAAATAACAATGAACCTGATTTGGACTAATCTCTGAACTCTAAAGCAATTATTGAATCTCAAGGTGTTACACTTACCCCATTTTGCTATATTGATCGATGAAAATTTGGTTATTGTCAAAATATTGATTTTTGAAAAACAGTAGAAATGCTTTTCTAGTTAATGAGTTCCTCGAGTAGAGTTCTCATTTTAATTGTCAATACACTAAAGTTTATCTGATAATACTATATAACCAAGCTCCCTGACTGCTTGGCCTCTTATTTACACTGCCTTGCAGCCAGTACAATCAGAGAGCACAATATTAGTTCACTACATTTAGCAGGGTGACTGAAGTATAAAGTCCTTGCATTCTATTAGTTCTTAATACTCTGGCCATCTGATTTCACTAACCTCGTTTGCTGGCCTCTGCCTTTTACAGTCTTTATTCTAGTGAGCCACAGGGAGCAGTTACCACAGACTGCTCAGCCTTTGCTATAACTTGTATCATTGATTTGGATGTATACCAAACCTGGTCTTGCCAACTGTACTGTATGGATTTTGCATGAAACTGGAATTCAAAGTTTGTCCGTTTCGCAGAGCTTTAGGGAGGAAATAGTGGGTAGATCGCGGTAAATTGAAGTTAACTTTTTTTTTGAAAAGCACAAAGTGTCCTAGAAAATAAGGATTATTAAAGCCTTACCGATTCCAAGCTTTCAGTCATTGTGACTGTACACTTCACCAGGTGGATGGCGGGGTGGGGGTGGGGGGGGGGTGGGGGGTGGTGTGAGAGAGAGAGATAACTTCCTTCAAAATCTTAATTGCTCAGGTCATTAAGGGTAGTGCATAAACCCTCAAGTAGAAAGCTTATGCTTTGAAAGAATATTTTTATAACACTGGGACTAGCCATTTTTATTTATTTGAGAAGCAACAGTTTTAGCTCAGCAGCATGGTACAATCTAGTCCATTTTATTTTGAGGCAGCTAGCAAACAGGTCCGTTGGAACTTACCATCCTGTTCACGGTTAATTACCAGTCATGGAAACTCCCCCCTTCCTCTATTGTGCAATTTACACATGACTTAAAACTTACATGCCAAAAAAATGAGGGCTGCACATGGATCGAGCAGAAAAAAAGGTGCTGTGTAAGTGCATTACTCATTGCATTCTGTCGCGGCGTCTGCATTCTTGATCATTGAACACTTCTTATACACTTGCAGCACATCTTGCTATTTTATTTTTAAGTTTCTTTGGATAACGACAGACCTGATTAATTTCAGTATGCTTTCACAAGTGAAATTGACAAAATCAAATGGGCATTAATCTGCCAACACCAGTGAGAAAAGCATTTCAGTGGTGGCTCTAAATCCCATAACCAAGAGAATGGATACAAAGGGATTATTACCCTGCCATTTCATGCACACACAATTTGCAAATTGTGATTTCATTTTTATTAAAATCACCATGGGGTCTTAACTACATTGGAATGAACATACAAATGGGCTTAAATCAACACTAATTTTTCCGGAGACATTGCAGTAATCCAGAAGCCCAAGGATATAAAGTGGATAAGGTGCCTCTAAATCTGACATGGGCATGCGATCTGGGTCCATCTAGCCAGTTCAGTTTATTTTTTTTCTATTATTGGCAGTTCTTCCCACGCATACACACTGTAAATTTGTAAATTCAGGTATGCAGTCTAGGGTAATGGAGCTGAGCTAGAGATTTTTTTAATATAGTTCTCATCTGTCACCCTCACTGATGTAGAGCAGTGGTGATATTCCTCCCAATCAGCTTTGCAATACAAAAGACAATTGTCTGGGGTGGGAGGGGGGCACAGGGTGGGGGGTGAAAAAGCAAATCAAATTTATTTTTGTATCTGTGGTAAGAAAGTTAACCAAAAGCTGTTGTTTGTGCAGTCTTCAGCCAATGCACACCTTAAAGGATTAAAAGAAAGTGCCTCCACTATCTTGTATACTAAAAACCCTGTTGTATTGATTATTAGTTTTTTTTTTACAATAAGCATTTTTACCTCTGTGTAAAAAAAATATCGTGTATGATGTACATTTTAGTTCTATTTTTTTTATTGTTTCTAATGTATGATCATGATGTAGCCCTTGCTTTTTCAATGTACTGTGTAAATATGAATACATCGTATCAAAACTACAAAATAATGACCTGACCAGTACATAATTCTTCTACATTTATGTCATATCTTAAATATGTACCTTGGCAGATCAGATGGCAATAAAATGAAAGGAACATTGATGTTCAAAATTTTGTGGATGGTGAGTTGAAAAAGTTATTCAGTAGTAAATCTTAAAATAGTGTGATTTTGTGTGGTCACAAATAGAATCCCTTGCTCTTTTCCACTTTGTTAACAAAGCAATGAATTTATAGAAGACATTAAACCATGGTAAATTTGTGGATTACTCTGGGTATCTCCATCGTAGGAAGTGGTCTATGTAAATTAACATGGATGTGACTAATATTGTCTACTTTCCAACTACTCATTACTCCAAAATGTTCACTGCTCCACCCATCATTCTCAAAAGATTCAATGCCATCCCATTAACTGCCCCAAAAACCTTAGCAAATCTCGACTGTCTCCCCAAAAAGGATGAACTCTTGTTTCCCATAAGAAAAGGTGGTCATGATGTATTCTTGAGAAGTGTACAGGTGTGTTTTGCTTGCAGATTTACCTCACCCCATTTGTTGAATGCAACCAGTTCACAAGATGAAGCAGATCATCCATTTTGTGAATGAATACGATTGTTAACACACCTGGAATAACCTTTCTTCTTATCTTAGCTTTATTTTCAAATGTTGCAATATTTGTGGTATGTACTCTGAGCATGTCTTTGTACAGGCAATGACACTAGTTATGTTCAGTGAATTGAAATATTTTAACCAAGTTGTAAATATTTTAGTACAAATGTGTATAGTGAGTTGGATTTTTAAATTTCACAAAATCAAATTGGATACAGGAATAGGATCATTTATCTTGTGCTTCTGTTGCTTTTCAAATACTGTATATACTTGTGAAATAATCAAATTTTGTGCACCAATTTTTAGGGTAAAATTTAGAGGGTCAACTGTTAAACGCATACAACTTTTGACTGTGATAAGTACCTACGTCATCCAAAGTGTCAAGCGTTCAGATGGGCAGTCAGCATTTCAGGTCATTGGGAGTTTGGATGGGTGGTTGGGGGGCCGGGACCAGGTGGTAAGTCCACATTCAGGGTGTCAGGCGCTCAGATGGTTGGGTGGTCAGTGCAGTCGGGGTTCTAGGGCCACCGGAGGACGGGCAGCTGGGGCCAAAAATGGGGGGGTGGGTCAACTTTTACATGGTATCGACTATTACATGAGTATGTACGGTAATTATGCAGTCGCAGATAGAGATGCAAGTTGATTTATTTTTGAACAGCCAGCACAAAACTCTAGATGTGCCACATTATTGGCAAATTATAAACTCATTTCCATAGCAATTAGAGAACCTTTAACCAAAATGTATTTATCCTTAAGCCATTCTCGTTCTACTTCAAGTCTGGCCTTTTCAGACTTGAAACACTACAACTTGTTCTAGAACTCCTCTTGTTTCTCCTGCTTCCAGCATTTGACGCACTATCCATAGCAATTAGAGAACCTTTAACCAAAATGTTCCCAACGCACAGTCTCCAGTTTTCAAAGGCTGCTCAATAGTTAGGTGGCTGTTTTGGTAAGCTCTTTCACTATGGGGAGTCTGTTGCAGATGCAAAAATTTAAACTGAGACAGTAGCCTGGGTGTCAGCACCCACCTGAGGTTGCTCATGGCCTTGTGGAGGTGCAACGACTGCTGAGCCTCTGCAAGATGAGTAATGTTAAAAGAGGGGACAGCTCTAAATTTCTAATGTGAGGAATTCAGTTCTAAAAATGGAAATGAGTACCTGTCCCAAATTCATGTTGTCACCAAGGATTCTACCTTGTTGGAAGCTCTTGTGTCTGTGAGCGCTACTGTGCGAATAATTCTGAAGCAAAGTCCACAGACTGTACAACAGGTTTTAATTAGCTTAAACTTGTACACACCAGGTCTCAGTACAGTCCTGGCTCCATGTGTCTGACTGTCCTCAAAGGGGTGGCTTAAGTCTTTCTACAGGCCAGTGATTGACAGCAGGCAGGTGGGGCCAGCCTCCCCGGTTGCCTACCTGCAGGTACAGTGGTTGCTCCCTGCAGTAGGCTGGTAGGAGTGCGGCCAGTGTAGTGGTTGTATCACTGCAGTGTCTTCCTTCATTTTATTTCTCCTCCCTTCCTGCAACCAATTCTAGTTTTGCACTATGAAAAGTAGAAATAGAAGGGTGCTGGTGGATTTTTCTCGCTCTGACTGGTCTAGTGTCACATTTGACAACATTGGAACGTGCAGTACCCGTAGGACCATGACTGCATCGAAGCCCAATCTTAGCCTCTATTTTGTCAACAGTGTTGGATGGCCCACAGACTACTGTTGAATAGTCAACTAGTCAGTCCGTATCTACTACAAATTATTTGTTCCAGTACTGAGGTAGTGCCAAAGGGCCGAAGCTCCAGTCATTTTAATGAATCTTCTAGCCCTCAGAAGTGAAATATTTCTTGGTACCATTCTAACAAAGACTAAGGGCTGGATACCTCCAGTATTTATCCCTTGATCAAAATGTAAAAGATGGTCTTTTAATTTTTTTTAAATCCCACTTCTGTTTGCAGTAAACATGTACGTTGGCTATTGTGCTTTCTACGTGACAGCGTAAGGCACTTAAAATGTTTTGGATCACGAGGATGTGAAAGGCACTTTAAACAATAAGATACAGGTCTGTGACTTCTTGTGGCCTTTAAAACAAATTTAAAGATTATGCTCAAGTAAGTTGCATAAGAAACTGCTGTTTGCTTGTGGGGTTTTTTCAGCAAGAAGTAAAATTTCCTGCACTGCATTGCCCTTTAAAATAAATGTTAATTACCTTCAATGAAAGCAATAGTTCATTCATTGTCCAACATGAGCTTCCAGCCGAGAAACAGATTTACATGAAACACTTAAAAATCGAGGCATTATTCTTTTCTGTTGTATCTCATTTATCACTCTAACATATGGGTTCCTTTCAAAGAACATTGAGTTTAAATGTTATGGACTCTTATCACTCAATCTATGATGCTTTTATGATGAATTCTGAAATCATAATCAGCTATTATCAGTTCCTTTGTCTAATTTCTTCCTTTGGTTTCCAGGAAAAATCCAGACACCATTTCCAGTTCCTGTTTTATTGATTCTGCATTGTCAGGATCAAACACAACTTCCTTTCGAACCCCTCTGGTTTCCACTTTCGTTGTCCTCTGAGCTATGGCCTGAACCACCAAAAGAGAAGGCCAGTTCTTCAATGGATGCTATATAAAATCTCAGGAAGATTTTGCACATATAGTCTTTGATATCTTTTATTTCATAGTGTGCATTGTATGAGGGCAAAGATTTTATATCGAGGTACTTTCCTAGACTTGGTTGAAGAAGAACCAGGACAGGTTGCTCAATGTTCTAGGATGCTGTGGGTGTGAAAGGGACAGTGGGAAGAGCTGGGGGATTACAATATTAGTCAAAGAAGATATCACAGTGATCTTTAGAGAGGATATTGTCAGAGAACTATTGTGTGTGGTGGTGTATGGAACCAAAAAGAGCAGATACCTTCATGGGTGATTCAGTCACCGGGAGCTAGAGGATCACATGTAAATAGAGGGTTGATATCTGTAAAAACATTTTTAAAATTATTGTAGGTAATTTCAACATCCACAACATTGACAAGGAATGCCAGAGTGTTTCGGGATTGGATAAAGTGTGTCCAGGAGAACTTTCTCCAGCAATATGAGGACAGGCCTACAGGGAAGGGGCAATATTGGGCCTTGTACTGCAGGATGAAGATAGTTGGGTAACTGAAGTATCATTAGGGGAATACTTTGGGACCAGTGACCACAATTCTATTAGCCCTGAAAGAGTTATGGAAAAGGGCCCCAGGGCAAGGCCAATTTTGACATGATTGGGCAGGAGTTAGCAATGATTAATTGGATGCAAATGTTAGAGATTCAGAGCCTGACTGCCAAATTGGGGGCATTCAAGAAGTTGACAAGGAAGGTCCAGGATGAGCATGTTCCCAGAATGTTAAAAGAACTGGTTAGCAAGAAATGTAGAGGGCCAGATCAAGAAGAAAAAGGAGGTGTATATCATAAGTAGGCAGACAGGTTTGAGGAAATCCCTTGAGTATAAGGAATGTAGGAGAATAGTGAAGAGGGAAATCAGGAGTACTAAAAGAGGTTATGAGATGACTGACAGACCGTGCAAGAAGGAATCCAAAAAAATTTTAATATTATACTAAACAAGTGTATCACGAGGGGAAGAATAGGCCGTAAGGATCAGGAGGGGCGTATATGTGTCGGGCAGAGGAGATGGGATGATCTTAAATTAATATTTTGTGAATTTGTTTACTGTGGAGCAGGATAAGCAGGAGCAGGACATGATGGAGATATTGGGACAGGCTTTGTCTGTAGTGAAGAGTGTTTCGCAGTCCTAGATTATATCTTGGGGTCCAGACCAGGTGCTTCCCAGAACATTGGGGAAGGCAGGAAATAAATTGCTGGGACCTTGACAAATATTTTTCATTTGTTGCGGAGGACTGGAGGGTGGCAAATGTGGTGGTGTTTAAAATGGATTGTAAGGATAATCCAGGAAATTAGAGACTTGTTTGTGGTAAGGAAATACTGGTTAGGATTCTGAGAAATAGAATCTACCAACATTTGGCCAGACAGGAGAAAATTAAGGAGAGCCCGTATGGATTTGTGTGTGGAAAATAAGGTCTCATGAACTTGATAGAATTCTTTGAAGAGGTGACAAAGAGGGTAAACAAGGCCAAGGCAGTGATGTTAAACTCTGTATGTGGATTGTAATAAAGCATTTGATGAGTAGGTTGGTCACATGGGATAGGAGGGCAACAGGATTAAAAATTGGTTTTGTGAGAGGACAGAGTGGTTGTAAAAGGCAGTTTTTCAGACTGGAGGACCTCGAGCCTTGGAGTGCCTCGGGGTTTGATGTTAGGTCCCTTATTTTTGTAATATGCATAAATTATTTTGACAAGGATGTCTGTGGCAAGGTAAATTTGCTGATGACACAAAAGTATGTGCTGTGGTTGACGCTGAAGAAGGATACCTGGGTTTGCAATGGGATCTAGGCAGTTGAGGAATTGGGCTAACAAATGGCAGATGTAGATCAAGCGTGGTGTGATCCATTTGGGTAAATCGAATCAGGGCAGAACTTGTTCTGTTAACAACAGAGCCCTAAAAATGTTATGGAGCAGATGGACCTAAAAGGTGCAAACACATAGCTGTTTAAAGATAGCAGCAGAGGTAGCCAGAATAGTGAAGAGAGCATCTGGGATACTTGTCTTCAATGGCTGAGTATTGAGTGCAGCATTGGGATGTTATGTTGAAGTTACACAAGACATTGGTGAGGCTATACTGGAATATTGTGTGTCACCTAGCTGTAGGAAGGATATTATAAAGTTGGAAAAGATTGTTGCCAGAATTAGCTGAATTATGGTGAGATACTGGAAAAATTAGCTCTGTTTTCCTGAGAGTAGAAGATTGAGATAGGATCTTACTGAGATCTATAAAATCATGAGCGACATAAACAAGGTAAAAAGTGACCGTCTTTTGTTGAAGAGGAGAAATGAGAGGGCATAAGATGACAGGGGTGGGATTTAGGAGGGGTGTTAGGAGATGGCTGGCTCTTCACTCACGACGGTGAGCATTTGGAATAAGCTGCCAGACAAAGTGATAGAGGCAGGTACATTAACCCTAATGCAAGCGAGTGGGACTAAAGCAGGAGGGCTTGTGGGCCTGTTTCCCATGCTATAAGGACTGACTCTCATCATTTGATTAAGGTACAGTAAAACCCCGAGCATCCGGCACCTGTGGGAATTGGGAAATTCTGGATTTTCTGGTTGCTTGAGACTTACTCTTACGATGCCTAACTAATACACCTGCATTAAGAATAAACAGTTTAAAAGCCAAAAATACTATATTGTACTTGCACTCAACAAACTTCACTTCCATGAATATATAAACCTTAAATCATTTTGCTTTATTTTCTGTCATGTTTGAAAATATTTAACTATCGCTGCATCTGCAGGTTCCTCCTCATCCACAGAGTCACCAATAGACAAACAATAAACTTATAGATAATTAACACACCCCCCCCCCTCCCAGTTTACAGATAAAGCTGAACTAATATACTAATAAAGATAAAAAACCAGGGATAAGCAGACATTTTAAGAGATTCTCCCTAACGGCAAGCAGTATCAACCAGATCTTCATCCTGGGCGACACCATTTTATTCAAACAGTTGCTTAGAGCAAAGCATAGCCAAGACACTCTGCTGGTTGAATATTTGCTCCATCTTCACCAAAGGATTCTGTTGCTTTAAGAAACATTTTCTTTTACAATTTTAAACTTGCTTATTTTTACCTATTATTTTATTCTTATTTAATTTTTAAAATTTATTTTTACTGATGTTTTTGCTGGCTACCGGAGGTTTTACTGTACCTGTATATAGTTTTCTCCCTCCATTACCCTGGAGCATCGGATGTGGTTTTCTGAAGATATCTTGCGTGACTTGTTACTCTGGGGAAATTCTATAATCATTGTAATGGTCAACTGTGAGGTTCCATGTGTGTGCTCCAGAGCTGCTGTCTGCTTTCCTCCATCCAACAGCAGAGAGACATTATTATTCTCAGCATAAAGACAGATGAAATGCCCAGTTACATATAAACTTGGCAAAACTAGTAAAATTGCACTGTTGTCATCAGAACTTAAATGCATTTATTTTACATTTAACCCAATAAGCTTACATTGAATAATGGGTAAGTGATAAGTTGCTGGTTGCATCACTGCCTGGTATGGAGGTGCCAACTCTCAGATCAAGAATAAACTCCAGAGGGTGGTTAACTCGGCCTGTGACATCACAGGCACCAGACTTCACTCCTTTAAGGACATCTACATGAGGCGGTGTCTTAAAAAAATCAGCCTCTAACCTCAAAGGCCCCCACCCCCCAGATCATGCCCTCTTCACTCTGCTACCATCGGGGAAAAGGTACAGGAGCCTAAAGACAAGCACCCAATGGGGCAGAGACAGGTGCCATCAGATTCCTGAATAATCAATGAACCAAAGACACTGCCTTACTTCTCATGCACTGTTGTTTTTTAATATAGTAATGTCATAAGATGGTTACAATATATGTCTGCACTATGATTGTTGCTTCAAAACACTGAATTTCCTGACTTGCTCATGACAAATCCTGATTCTGAAGTTGAAATGAGAAGTTTAAGATGAATTTATTAAGTTCACATATGTTGTCTGCAACTTTCAAAGCAGGAGTGTGTGGGTGTTAGAGGGAGAAGTGAAACAGAAGACATTAATAATATTAGAATTTTTCTTGGAACACCAGACATTAACCACAGCCTAAAATATCAGTTTCAGGAAGTTGTGATCAACCCCTGATCCCCAATGTACATGGATAGAAGTCAACAATCTATCTATCTGTACTTTAATGACATGTTTCTTTAAAAAAAAGTTTTTAAACTTCTAAACAAATTGTTCTGACTTCTTTTAAAATGTTACTGGCCTTTGGTGTCCAGAATGCAATATTACAAAGTCATTCTTTGTCAATTTTATGATCTTGCTGTAAATAGCCGTGAAAAATTGTCCCTGGTTGCAATGATCTCCCCATCATGTCAGTCGTCAGCCATATCAAAGAATGCATGGTTGGCGCAGAGGTCAGCACGCACTGCTATAGCGCCAGTGATCAGGACCAGGGTTAGAATCCTAAGGAGTTTATATGTTCTCCCCAATGTCTGTGGGTTTTCCCTGGGAGCTCTAGTTTCCTCCCACCATTTAAAATGTACCAGAGTTGTAAGTTAATTAGGGGTACTGGGCAGCACAGGCTTGTGGGATGAAAGGGCCTATTACCATGCTGTATGTCTAAATTTACCTTTTTTTTAATTAATTTGCATCTGACAATAAAGTGGATATAAACAGTGAGGTGGTAGAAGGTGCAGGAGAGAGAGAATACAGGAGAAAGGCCCTGTCCAGGAATGAACCAATAATTTCAACTGCATTATTTCCCCAAAATTCATAAACCTTGCAATGTTTGAAAAGGGAGGGGAAATGTTGAGTCATTTATGGAAGCACAGGTTCAAGTTTATTGTCACATTTATAATGCAATTATATGCCAGTGTTCAAGACAGTACTTATCTTTAAAATTGTCACTCCAAAACCAAGGGTCATCTTATACGCCAAGTATAAAATCCGAATCATAATGGCAAAGTTTCAGCACTCCTCCAAGCCAAGTATAAAATCCTAAGCTTTGCGGTGAAGTCTCAGCGCTCTCCATGCCAAGTATAAAATCTGAACCTTAACAAGGAAATCTCAGCATTGCCCTGCAGGGTCCATCTGCCCAGTCCGATTGCCTTTGGCTCAGTACAGGCTCTAAATGGCCTGTTGAAGGAGCTGGCTGTGGTTAATTTTAAAATCTGCAACAAAAAAATTAAATCTTTTCTGGGTAATTTACATTTAAAATATTATGACAGCATCACTACACTGGTCAGTGGGGTGGTTGGTAAAGGACAATTGGGCAGTAAAACTTGGGGTAGTCTTATGCAGTGAGTATTTGGGGTCATCTTATACACCAGAATATAAGGTAGTTTGTTTTGCAGGCAGTCCAGCTGGACATCACATGCAAGTACAACACAGCACAGAGGTGAAGAGTTCCAGAGAGATTGGATAGAACAGTGTAAAGGGAGCATGACTATATTACTTTGACGTTTGTTCAGGGGTCCACAGGAAATAAACTGTCCTTGAATATAGTGGTGCATGATCTCATCCTTTTGCATCTTGTTCACAGGAATGGGGTGGTGGGGGGGGGGGTGGGGTGGTGAAGAGAGTGTGGCCAGGATGGGATGAGTCACTGCAGATGAAACTATTTCTTCCTGATTTTGAGTTGTGAGGAGGAATTACCAATACAAAAAAAAAGAGAGAAAGAGGAAGCTTTTTGCAGTGCTGGTCTCCGGAATGCATGCACATGTTGGTTAATGAAGAGTCCGTTGCATCTTTTAAGAGAAACTTGGATAAATATTTGAAATTAGACTGCAGGGAGAAAACTTGTGGTTAATTCTTGATTGTTGAAATAGAAGCAGCCCAGGCAAATGTCCCCTGGCTGCAAATTACTATGATTCTAGGACACCGTTTTAATTTTTGGTAATTTCACATTGTATATCAGGAAAAATGAATTAAACAAAAGTTTTGAGCACAAACCTGGAAGGCTCTACAATAGGTCTTCTAATAGATTTAAGATCTCCTCACTACTCGGGCCACCGATGCTGGTGGAGCAACCAGGCGAGATGGTGGCTTGTGCTATCGATACCCAATGGTGGTTAGGTTGATGAGCAGTTTGTGGTGGATTGGGAGGGAAGAAATTGGCATTACAATTTGTTTTGAAGCTGGGGCGGGGATGCAAAATTTGGTGGGGACAAGAAAGACAGTTGAGGAAGGCACATTCCTTCCTAAAGGGCTATTTCACTTCCACACCATTGTCAGAGCATGCTACACCTCGCTAAAGTAGCCTTTGCATTAATACTGAAGGCCTTTTTGGGCTGGACTGTTACCATTTGCAGGCCACCTGTGTCTGAATTTTCTGGAAATGAAGTCCAAATGTGCCACACACCTTAATGTGCCCAAGGTGATCAAAAGTCCCTTGATTCCATGACTCCATGCAGTGAGTCAGCAGATTATCCACAGAAGAATCAGAAGCAATTTTCCAATTCTTGTAGTGTTGATAAACCTTTCAATTAAAATGTTATTGTTGAACATACAAACATTGCACAGCATGTTAGACCCTATGATAAGGAACCCTCATTCTTGTAGGATGAATTGACAGACAAATGTATTCATGGACTTGGAATAGTTGTGATAACTATGTTACTTGAATGACTTGGATGCAGCTGGAATACCTGTGCAATTATGTTCAAAAGTGAATCACTCGTAAAAGTAACAGCCCCTTTGTTTTTAAAGTTTGAAATTATTTTCTTTTAATATCACAGATTAAATAACTAAATTAACTTGAATACACCACATTGTATTCAAGCTGTTAGCTGCATCAATATATTTTATTTTTACAATGCAGCATGTGATAATGAAAGTTTTTCTCAGATGAAGGGATATGTAGAACAGAATCCCTGTTAATTGCTTGGAATTCAGTTCAGAAAGCACAATTCCAGATCGACTGATGCAAAATGAAGTTGTGAATAACGAGCAACATAGAACAGAGTTGAAGGTGGAGTGGGCAGATAAGTGGCAGATGCAACTTAATGCTGAAAAATGCCACTATAGCTGGACGAATGAGATGGTGGCATAATCCCAAGGGGATAATTTGTACAGTGGGACAAAGACTGAGAACCATTGTTGATGTCTATTGTTCATTGATAGAGACAAGGTAGGTGAAGAAAGTATTGGGGTTCTTGGATTTTATTAATAGGAGCGGAAGATACGAGATCTGAAAAGTCATGGTGAATATATACTGTATGTAAAGAAAAAAGTGGTTTGGCCACAGTTGGATTGGACCATTGTGTCCAGTCTGGACACCATTCTTTAGGAAAGGCTTTGGAGAGCATGCAGAAGAGATTTGCTCTATCAGAAGCAACTTCAGATGCATGGATAGATTGGAGAAGGAGACATTATTCTTTGGAATAGAGAAGATTATGAGGGACTATGAATGAGATAGACAGAATTGATAAAAATAAACTACTTGAGGGGTAATATCAGATGATTGGTCTAAGTAATAAACTTTTAGGCTCTGGATAACATTGCTTGGGTAACGATGGAGGCAGATTCAAGTGTAGTGTTTCAAAAGTTACTGGATGTGCAGTCAGCAGACTCACTGCATATAAACAAGACGACATGCATATGGATTGTAGTACCCTCAGAAAAAATCTATATAAATAAATTTTATTTTTAAATCCAGTTTACTCAAGCTAAAGCTTCTAGCTCCATCTAATAAGCATGTTCTGATTTTTATTTCAAGCCACCTAAATGTTTTTAATTAAAAGTTGAAGGTTGCAGTTACTTCACTTGTTCAGGGGTCCTGAGAGGATTCTGGGGGTATTCTTCAACCATTTGTCTTGGTCTGACAACCAGAAAGCAACCAACATTGGAAAAATTGGAAATCCATGACACAAACATCACTGAGTCTTTGTTGTCAGCTTTGAAGGTAACAGGAAGGACCATCATTTCCCCACATACCAGATCCATGTTCTCTCTGCAGATAGAAAACTTGGATAGAGGGGGTAAAGTATTGTTAGATACCTAGTCTGATATTATTAAGTCTGTGACCTAGATAAAAATATCAATATTTTAGTAGTGGCTTCCAGAAAATAAAAATTTGAATAAATGGGCAATAGAATTTGGGCAGCAAGATTAATGTAGTGGTTAGTGCGATGCTATTACAACCTGGTTCACATCTGGCATTGTAATGAGTTTGTGGGTTTAATCTAGGTGCTCCAGTTTCCTTCCACCCTCCAAAAACATAACGGAGTTAGTAGGTTAATCAGTGTATTTGGGTAACGCAGCCTTGTAGGCAGGAATGGCCTTTTTACCTTGCTGAATTTTTAAAATGTAAATTCTGTGAATAGTATTGGGAGCAGGAAACTAGACCTGTAATAATTGTGCTGTTTTTTTTTAAATATATTAGAGCTTTTCCTGTGCTTTCAGTTTAATACACACTACATGACTTAAGCTAAGAATGATCTGTGTGTTGCATCAAAGATGGTGAAATTAGACCTCCAGAAATTAGTCCTCCAGAAGGTTGAGGAACGTACATTTGAAACATTTGCCATTCATTCATTTCCACCAGATGACTTTGTTCAAATTGCGTTTCTGCTGTTTTACCCATGCAAAATTAACCCATAAAACAAAGGCATAAGCTGTAATGAAGCAAAAAAAAACTGCCGGAGGAACTCAGCAAATCGAGCAGCATCTCTGAGGGAAAATGGGAAGTGTTGGATTCCAGAAAATGGAAAGTTTAATATCCATACCTTTGGGATGTAGACAATCCAAGTTGAATAGGAGAAGATATTCTTCTCGTTTGACCTCTCCTTGGCACTGGAGAAAGCCAAGAACACATGGGTCGGTGTGGAAATGGAAAGGGGAGTTGAAATGGCAGGTTACTGGGAGGTCAGGATGTCAGTGGGAACAGAGTGCGGGTGTTCCACCAGACATTTGCCTAGTCTACGCTTGGTCCCGACATTGTAAAGGAAGCCATGTGGAGAGCACTGAGTGCATTACGCAAGGTTGGCAGAAGTCTAACACGGAGAGGGCAGAGAGACTCCTTGGATGGTGGTGAGGAATACCTGGAGGGACAAGGGCTGTGACTGCGTCAGTTGCAGGTGAAAGTGCAGCGGGGAGGGAGTAGCGGGGCAGGTGCCTCCTGCAGAAAGCAGACAGTTGTGGAAAGGGAAGAAAGGACTGATGGTGGGACCCTGTTGCAACCTGTGGAAATGGTGAAGGATGACGAAGACTCGTAGGGTGAAAGGTGAAGACTAAGGGAACTCGATCTCGGTGCTGTCTGGGTGGAGGGGAAATGAGGGCGGACACCTGGGAGTTGGAGGAAATGCAAATAAGGGTTCCATCGATCACAGGAGCATTTGTACATTAGTTTTCATGACTTCAATATCTCCAAAGCATGACCCTACAAATACAGTTCACCTCAGCAATGAAAGGAATGTGAAGGGCAGGGGGTACGCCAAAAAAAGGCCCCACACAAAAAAACCCTCAATATGTAAAATTCACAAAAGTGCTAGAGAACCTCAGCTGGTTGTGCATCATCCATAGGAAGCAAAGGAATATCACCAACATTTAGGGCCTGGGCCCTTCGTCAAGGTACTACAAGGTTAACTCAGTGTGTAAAATTGTTTAGATGAGGTTGATGGAAATAAATATCGATCGAAGCACAGAATCAAGACCCCCAACCTTCAAAATAGTAGCAAGAGCAGACAAAAGCCTAATTATAACATGAATGAAAGAAGTCTGAAGACACTGTGATTGAAGCAAAAACACAATGCTAGAGAAACTCTTCTGGTCAAACAAGGTACTATTTATAGCAAAGATGAAGATATAAAAACACTATTTTGGGCTTGAGCCCTTCCTCAAGGTATGGACAAAATGTGGGCAGACTGTTACATCTCAGCTGAAAGGAGAGGGCCCTCAACAATGCAGTGGGAGTCTATGATTCATCCATTAAACCCAGGGCAGCAGACGGGAGGGGAGGGATCTTCTCAGAAGGCTTGTTCATTTTGTTTCACTTCATTCTTATTCCCAAAGCTTCCAGCATTTTTATGGAGTCACATCATGTGCCCACTCAGGAATTTTCTCCATTGTCGGTCCTTTAGTGTGATTGACTTTCCAAATTCCACTACTTTAACTTGCATCAGTTTTGATGTCCATGTTAAAATAGAGCAGACGAGCTTCATTAACTATTTGATTGTGTTTTCATGGCAGCTTTCATGGGCAAAGCCTTTGCAAAAATTGTAGTTCTGTGAGTTGCAGTCACATGAGGTAGTAGAGGAAATCAGATGGTGTGTGTCATTCCTGGGCTGTCACTTTGGATCCAATTCTTACTTAAATGTATGTATGTAAGACACTCTTCAGTGGGATGTAGTTATAGATAGGGAAGCAGTATTTTGCTTCATGTTAGGACATAATGTTTGTTCAGTAGTTAATGATACCACAACCAAGTGATTATGCGAATTTGGAAAGATTGAACAGAGACTGAGAGATGATCCGTTCAAGGCCTTTAAGATTATAAGGTTCTTTGTTAAGAGTCAATGCAGAGATATTTTCACCAAAGCTGGTGATTATGAATATATAATAGTTGATTCAGAGGAAATCTAAAGAGGTACCAACAAGAGAGGATGCAGTACTTGATCTCCTATTAGGGAACAAGACAGGTCAAGTGACAGATGTATGTGTAGGCAAACATTTTGGGTCCAATGACCATAATATCATTAGCTTCAAGTTAATTATGGAAAAGGATAAGTCTGGTCCTCATGTTGGGATTTTAAACTGGAGGAAGGCAAATTTTGTGGAAATGAGAAAGGATCTAGGAAGGTAAAACACAGGATTCTGTTGACACTGTAGTTAAATGAAAAAACAAAAAAAATGCTGGAGAAACTCAGCAGGTCAAACAGTGCCTTAATGTAGCAAAGGTAGGAGTCCATTATGGAGTAGTGGCTGGTAGGAGAATACCAGCCCTCTCCAGAAAAGAAGAAAAAAAGTGAAGAAAATGCAAAGCTCAAGAAACACAAAACACAACAAATAAAAGATAAAGGAATGGAGAAAAGAAAGAAAATGGCACCTAAGAAGGAAAAACCAAAAACAACGGGGAAAAAAAGGAAAGACGCCAGAAGAGAAAGGAGAAGGCCTTACCTGCAAGAAGAAGCAGGGACCCGCCGTGGACAGAGGAGCCCACACCCCGAGGTTAGTGGAGACCCCGCAGGGTCGCGACCTCCCAACCGCAGGACTGCAAAAATGGCTCACTGAGCCAAACAGAGGTGCGCAATGTGCACAACAAGGAAAAGGAAAACACCGATGGGAAGGGTGCCCAGCTGTGGAGTGAACTTACACAGCGCAACCAGCTAAGAGATGCCCGACAGCAGGGCTCTCAGCTGGAAGAAAAGGAAAGCAACGGGAAAGGGAGTGATAAGAAAGAAAAACAGCAACAGGAAGCCCAACAGATAACTAGCCCAGAAGAAGAGGACCAACATCAAGAAGCCATGAAACAAAACACCCAACAAACTGAGGCAAGCAGCTCAACAAGAAAGTCAGAAGAGGCACAGATACAAGGAAGAGAAATAGAAGACACAAACCCAAGAACAGACACAGAAGAAGAACACCAAGCTTTGCACAGAGGAATAGAAGGTAAAATAAATGGACAGTACATAGATTTTTAAAAATTTCAAGAACAAATGAAAGCATTAAAAGAATGGCTGACACTAGAATTTAGTGAAATGAAAAGTACAGAAGAAAAAGTGAGTAAAATACAGGTGGTCATAACAGAAGTAGGGAAAAATTAGAAAATGTGGAAGAATGAGAAATGGCGGTAGAAATGGAAGTGAATGACTTATAAAGAAATTTGGAAAAAAGTGACAAAAAGTTAAAGAAACACAGGAGTTGTTCGCTCAGAAGATGGATATGATGGAAAACTATAGTAGGCGAAACAATATAAAGATAGTGAGCCTAAAGGAAGATGAAGAAGGCAAAAATATGAAAGAATTTATAAAAGAATGGATCCCAAAAGTCCTGGGATGCCAGAAATGCAGGAAGGAATGGAAAAAGAAAGGGCACACTGAACACTAGCCCCAAAACCACAGTCACAACAAAAACCAAGATCCGTTTTAGTAACATTTCTGAGACACACAACAAGAGAGAATATATTGGAGAAGGCAAGGAATAAAATTAGAGAAGACAAAAAAACCTTTGGAGTACAAGGGTCAAAAAAATATTTTTTTACCCAGATATAAGTTTTGAACTCCTAAAGAAGAGGAAGGAGTTTAACACAGCAAAATCGATCCTATGGAAAAAAGGCTATAAATTTATGTTAAGCGGTGCTTAAAATAGTTATCCCGGAGGAGCAAAACAGACTGTTCTCGGATCCGGAAAAAGCACAAGAAATTTGCAGAATGCCTGCAGGAAAGAAAGAGAGATGAAGAGATGTAACAAGAATGAAGAATGACGACAAACTACATATAAAGATGTAAAAATAATGTATAAGTATGAACTAAAGAAGGGAAGAAAAGGGAAGTAATGGAGAAAGGGAAAAAAAGAGGAGGAGAAAAAAGAGGAGGGGTAAAAAAGAGAAGAAAAGAGGGAGAGCCTTGTTTTAATGTGAAGGTAAAAGTCTTTTCTGGAGGAGGTTGGGTGGGAGAGAATAACAGTCAGTGCGAAATCAGTTGACACTTGCGAACGGGTTTGCAATCCGAATGGAGAGGGGAGTTGTGGTTGCCCGGCAAGGGACAAGGGGTGATTCAGAGAGGGGGAGGACACTTGGGGTTAAGGGAATTTTAGATGTGGGAGTGATTGAAGTATTTTATATTTTAGAAGTCTTGTCATACATTGAGTTCAAAAAAGGAAAACTGAGAGATGAAAATGGGGATAAGGGGAAAGGTGGTGGTGAGGAAGCGGAAATGAGGTATATAGAAATGAATAAATGTATTCCATTAGAAAAAATTACATATAGTTTAAGAAATAATATTGAAATATTCGAACAAATATGGGAGCCTTACATTAAATACAATAGCGAAAACCTACCGGGGACAATCATTACCTAAGTTGATGGAAGGAGAAGGAAAGAAAAGAATGGACTCAGTAGAATTTCTGGTGTATTTTTGTTGAATGACAACATTGTCTGACTGGTTTAATGTAACCTAGATTGTATACCTTAAATGGATGGGGGTGGGGGGTGGGGGGGGTGGGTTGGGAGGAGGGAGGGGGGGAGAAAATGTCACTGTATATGTGTGAAAAGGAAAAAGTGTGTATCATGGCTAATGTGATTTATGGTGTGAAAAATAAAAATTTTTTTTAAAAAAGGAAGCGGAAATGAGGTGTAAACAGAGTATGAGATGGTCATGTTGAACTATATGACTATAAATATTAATGGAATACATAACCAAATCAAAAGGAAAAGGCTATTAAATTTACTGAAAAAATAAAAAATAGAGATAGCATTTGTGCAGGAAACACATCTAACTGAAGTGGAACATAATAAATTAAGGAGATATTGGGTAGGGCATGAAAAGCCAGAGGTGTAGCTAGATTAATCAATAAAAAGGTATCAATCAAAATAGAGGAGGAAATAATAATCCAGCAGGGAGATATGTAATGATAAAGTGTCAGATATATTCAGATTTCTGGAATTTGGTCAATATATATGCACCTAATGAAGAGGATCAAAAGTTTATGCAAGATATTTTTTGAAGATTGTAGATACGCAGGGGAATATATTGATAGGAGGAGATTTTAACTTTAATTTGGATCCAAAGGTGGATAAAACTGGACAAAAGACTAGCAAAAAGAACAAAGTAGCCAAATTTATGGTTAAATCAATGCAGAAAATGCAACTTTTGGATATATGGAGGAGGGAACACCCAAAGGAGAAGGAATACTCATATTATTCAAGTAGACATAAAACATACTCAAGGATTGACCTGTTCCTGTTGTCAGCCCATATCCAAGGGAGAGTTAGGAAAATGGAATATAAATCTAGATTGTTATCTGATCATTCACCCCTGTTATTAGCAATAGAACTGGAGGACATCCCAGCAAGAACATATAGATGGAGATTAAACTCCATGCTACTTAAAAGACAGGAATTTAGAGAATTTATTGAGCGCCAAATTAAAATGTACTTTGAAATAAATATGGAATCAGTGAAAGACAAATTTATATTATAGGATGCAATGAAAGCCTTCATTAGAGGTCAGATAATAAGTTATGTAACTAAGATGAAAAAGGACACAATCGGGAAATAGAGCAGTTGGAAAGGGAAATAGTAAGTACAGAAAAAGAACGAGCCACAAGGGAAGATACAACAAAAGAAGAGAATTGGCGGACAAAAAAATAAAATACAAAACATTACAAATGTATAAGTTAAAGAACATAATGAAAATAAAGCAAAAGTATTATGAGCTAGGAGAAAAAACGCACAAAATACTATCCTGGCAACTTAAAACAGAACAAGCTAAAAGAACTGTATTGGCATCAAGGAAAAAGGACAAACATATTACATATAACCCAACAGAGGTCAATGAAAACTTTAAGGAATTCTATGAACAATTATACCGAACTAAGAACTAAGGGAAAGAAGACAAAATAGATGAGTTTTTAGCTAATATTGAACTACCGAAATTGCAAGAAGAGGAGCAAAACAAATTGATAAAACCATTTGAAATAGGGAAATACAGGATATATTAAAAAAGCTAT
The DNA here is from genome assembly GCF_036971445.1 of Narcine bancroftii. Taxonomy (NCBI): domain Eukaryota; kingdom Metazoa; phylum Chordata; class Chondrichthyes; order Torpediniformes; family Narcinidae; genus Narcine; species Narcine bancroftii. The sequence goes on along the minus strand of NC_091472.1, from coordinate 79,006,172 downwards.
TGAACAATAAAAATGCCTGGAGAGGATGGGCTCCCAATAGAATCCTATAAAACATTTAAAGACTTATTAATTCCTCCTCTCCTGGAAGTAATGAACCAGATAGAAGAAACACAAAACTTGCCAGATTCATGTAAAACAGCAATAATTCTTTCTTTCTTTGGCTTGGCTTCGCAGACGAAGATTTATGGAGGGGTATGTCCATGTCTGCTGCAGGCTTGTTGGTGACTGATGTCCGATGCAGGACAGGCAGGCATGGTTGCAGCGGTTGCAAGGGAAAATTGGTTGGTTGGGGTTGGGTGTTGGGTTTTTCCTCCTTTGTCTTTTGTCAGTGAGGTGGGCTCTGCGGTCTTTTTCAAAGGAGGTTGCTGCCTGCCGAACTGTGAGGCGCCAAGATGCACAGTTGGAGGTGATATCAGCCCACTGGCGGTGGTCAATGTGGCAGGCACCAAGAGATTTCTTTAAGCAATCCTTGTACCTCTTCTTTGGTGCACCTCTGTCTCGGTGGCCAGTGGAGAGCTCGCCATAGAACACGATCTTGGGAAGGTGATTGTCCTCCATTCTGGAGACATGACCCACCCAGCGCAGTTGGGATTTCAGCAGCATGGATTCGATGCTTGCGGACTCTGCCAGCTCAAGTACTTCGATGTTGGTGATGAAGTCATTCCAATGAATGTTGAGGATGGAGCGGAGACAGCGCTGATGGAAGCATTCTAGGAGCCGTAGGTGATGCCGGTAGCCATGATTCGGAGCCAAACAGGAGCGTGGGTATGACAATGGCTCTGTACACAGCAAAAATTACAATAATACCAAAAACAGGGAAAGATTCACTAAAACCAGCATCATATAGACCAATATCTCTACTTAATTTAGATTATAAGATAATACCAAAACTATTAGCAAACAGATTGGCCGACTGTGAACCAAAAATAATAAACAAGATCAAACTGGATTTATTAAGAAAAGACGAACAACGGACAATGTCTGTAAGTTCATTAACTTAATCCATGCAGTACAAGGAAATAAGATACCAACAGTGGCTGTCACTTTAGACGCAGAGAAAGCCTTTGACAGGGTAGAATGGAATTATTTATTTAAAGTATTACAGAGGTTCAACCTACCAGAGAAATATATTAATTGGATTAAAGCATTATATAAGGGACCATTGGCAAAGGTGACAGTAAATGGATATATATCGAACCAATTTAAATTAAGCAGGTCAACTAGACAGGAATGTCCACTATCTCTCTCACTGTTCGCGTTAGCAATAGAACCATTGGCAGAACTGTTAAGAACAGAAAATAAAATAAAAGGGATAAAAATAAAGGAGAAGGAATATAAAATCAGATTATTTGCAGATGACATCATAGCAGAACAGAACCAGAAATATCAATAAAAGAACTACATAAGAAATTGAAGGAATATGGAGAAATATCAGGGTACAAGATCAACACAAATAAAAGTGAAGCGATGCCAATGAATAATGCAGATTACAGAGTTTAAAAAAGAATCACATTTAAATGGCAAACACTAGCAATCTGATACCTAGGTATTAGATTAGATAATAATTTAGGCCACCTATACAAATTAAATTAATGAAAAATTACAGGATGACTTAGAACATTGGAAAGCATTGCCACCAACACTGATAGGGAGAGTAAATTGCATTAAAATGATTATCTTCCCAATGATACAATACCTATTTCAATCATTACCAATTCCCTTAACAGAGAAATTCTTCAATGAACTAAAGAGAATAATAAGGAAATTCTTATGGAAAGGGGAGAAACCAAGGATAGTGCTAGATAAATTAACAGAATGGTGCAAACAAGGAGGTTTGCAGCTACCAAACTTTAAAAATTATTATAGAGCAGCACAATTAAGGTATCTATCAAATTTTTATCAAACAAGGGGAAAACCAGATTGAACCAAGATAGAGCTAGATAAAATAGGGGAGAAGGTACCAGAATATATACTTTATAAGTAGGATGAAAAATTGGTGCAATATAGAATTCACCAGTACTGCACCATTTACTCAACATATGGAAGAAGATTCACGTAGAAAGGAAAAAAACAAATTACCAAATACCAGAATTATTATTGACGCAAAATCAACTAATCCCTTTCACAATAGATAACCTCTCCTTTAGAGAATGGGAGAGAAAAGGAATTAAAAGAATATAAAATTGTTTTTTGGGATATAATTTATTATCATTTGAACAAATGAAGTAGAAATATGGAATAACTCATGGCACAATAGTTGCATACTGAAAACCTACTTAAAGGATAAATTGGGAAGCAGACTGAGATTACCAGAAGGAAGCAGTTTTGAATATGTGATTACAGACACAATGATAATTAAAAGATTTATAACAAACATGTACATCAAGCTGCAAGAGAAAGAAAATGATGAAATAAGCTATAAACCTAAACAAGAGTAGGAAAAAGATCTAAACATAAAGATAAAAAGTAAAATATGGGAAAAATTATGCTCTGGAACTATGAGAAATATAATAAACATGAGGTTACACTTGATACAATATAATTGGTTACACAGGCTATATATCACACCCCAAAAGTTAAATAAATGGGATCCAACATTATCAGATAGATGTTTTCGCTGTAAGAAGGAAATGGGAACAACAATAGTACTAACTTAATGGTATCCAATTAGGAAAAGAGGAGATGCAAAGAAACTACTCCAGAATCTAAAGAGTTTTGAAAAATTATCAATAATGCATCCACTATTTCATGGGCTACTTCCTTTAGCACTCTGGGATGCAGACCAACTGGCCCTGGGGACATGTCTGCCTTTAATCCCTTCAATTTATCCAACACAACCTCATAACTTACAATTATTTTCCCCCATCCTTCCATCACATTAGCCCCATGGTCCCCTATTATCTCCTGAAGATTGTTCATATTTTCCCTAGTGAAGACCGAACTAAAGTAGTTATTTAATTGGTCTGCCATATCCTTGTTCCCCATGACCAATTCACCTGTTTCTGACTGCAAAGGACCCACATTTGTCTTCACTAGTCTCTTTCTCTTTACACATCTATAAAAACTTTTGCAGTCTTTTTTTATGTTCCCTGCCAACTCTCTCTCATAATCTCTTTTGCCTTTCCTGATTAATCCCTTTGTCTTCCTTTGAATTTCTCCCAGTCCTCTGGTATTCTGCCTTTCCTGGCTAGTCTATATGCTTCCTCTTTACATTTGATACTCTCCCTGATTTCCCTTGTTATCCAAGGATGTTCTACCCTCCTTGAGTTATTCATTTTCCAAGCCGGGATGAACAAATGTTGTATTTCATCCAGGTGATCCTTAAATGCTTGCCATTGCCTTTCTACAGTTAATCCTTTTAGTAACATTTGCCATTCTAACTTAATTAATTCGCATCTCACATCCTCAAAGTCACCCTTCTTTAAGTTCAGAACCTGAGTTACAGAATTAACCCTGTCACTTTCCATCCTAATGTAAAATTCCACCATATTGTGGTCACTCTTGCCCAAAGGGCTTCGCACAACAAGATTGTTAACTAACCCTTCCTCATTACTCAGAACCCAGTCTAGAAATGACATGGTTCATAGTGTGAAAAATAAATTAAATTTTAAAGGTAGCAAAGGTAAAGATACATCACCAACCTTTTGGGCTTGAGACCTTCGTCAAGGATCTAGGAAGAGTGGATTGGGATATGTTGTTTTCTGGCAAGAATGTGTTAAGTAAGTGGATGACCTTCAAAGGTGAAATTTTGAGACTGCAGAGTTTGCATATTCCTGTTAGGATTAAAGGCTAAGTTAATAGGCATAGGGAGCCATGGTTTTGAAGGGATATTGGTGATCTGGTTAAGAAGAAGAGGGAAATGTATAGTAAGTATAGGCCACAAGGAGGTAATGAGGTACTAGAAGACTACAGAAAATGCAAGAAAATACTGAAGAAAGAAATCAGGGAGGCAAAAAGAAGACATGAGATTGCTTTGGCAGATAATGTGAAGGTAAACATGAAGGATTTCTACAAGTATATTAAAAGGATAGTAAGGGACAAAATTGGTTCCCTAGAAGATCAGAGTGGTCACCTATGTGTGGAGTTTCACATAATGGGGGAGATCTGAAACAGGTTTTTTTTGTGTCAGTATTTACTCTGGAAACTAGCATCGTGTATAAGGAAGGAAGAGAAACAAACAGAAGTGTCATGGAACATATGGAGATTAAGGAGGAGGTGCTTGCTGCCTTACAGCAAGTGGAAAGATATTTGGACACCCATGGGCTGATTAAGGATAGTTGGCATTGTCACATTTGTGGCCCGAAATGTGAAGTTAATAAAACATCAAACACAAGTTTTATCAGGTAAACTTCTCAGAGTCTTTATTTTCCAGTTTCCTTTGTTCTCCTGCTTGTGCTCTTATCTCTCTCTCATACCACGTGACTTCCGGTACATCTCATACATATTCATTATCATGACATCCCTCCTTTAATCAGAAATAAACTTTACCTTCACTTACCAATATCCCTCGGAAACCTACAAACATCGTAACTAATAGTAATACTATAACTAAACTACATAAAATTTACTTCCTACAGCACTCATACATGCACTTTATGATATAAGATTAAAATACTGTCCCAAAGTTCTTATTAAAACTATGGCACAAAGTCTTCGTATCGTTTGGGCACTTTCCGATTTCGTTTCGGCCTGCCTGCGATATTGTCGTCGCTTCTCGGTTGTTCACTCTCAGCGTCGGAAATACTGCTCGCCACGGCTTCGGGTGTTTCTGGCGTTCTAGTCACTTCATCAGGAGTGCTGGTAACTGCCTCTGGAACATCATCAGGTCTCTCAGTTTCAGCATCTCGTATTGGCCTTTCAACCTCTTCGCTCGATGCATCTCTGGACTGGTACCTTTTTACACCTGATACATTTCTCTTATACAGGACTCCAGTCGGAGACTTGACTGTCACCATACTGCCACTTCTGGATACGACAGTATAGGGTTGATGGTAATAAGGTGTGTCTAGCTTACCACCAGTTTCATGCCTCACTAGAACATTATCTCCTGGCAAGATGTCTGAGTACTTGGCTCCACGTTTCGAATCTGTGTACAGCTTTGCTGCACCTTTCTTTTCAGCATCGTGGTCCCTCATCTCCTGGTCGTCTCGGATTTCCTTTATTTCTGGCATTTTTGTGCGGATTTTTCTCCCAAAAAATGCTTCTGCAGGACTTTTTCCAGTGGTTGCATGAGGCGTTGCTCGATAGACAGCCACATAAGATAGCAATGCTTCTCGCCAATTTTGTCCTTCTGCGTGTGCAATCCTCAATCGTTTTTCAATGGACTGATTTTGTCTCTCTACTTCTCCGTTGGCTTGCGGCCATTTCGGAGTTACTTTATGATGGTGGATACCTGTAGTCCTCATGTATTCCGCAAATGTCTCTGAAATGAATTGTGGACCATTGTCAGAGTATAATGTAACAGGTAATCCATATCTTGCGAAAATCTCTGCTAATGCTTGTATTGTTTTTTCAGTGGTTGTGGACTTCAACACCACGTACTCATATTATCTGCTGTAGTAATCTATCACTACCATAATTGATTCACCCGTCGGTAAAGGTCCAAGAAAATCAACAGCTACGTCGATCCATGGTCCTGTCGGAAGTTGCATACTCCGGATCGGTTCTGGCGGATTACTCCAACTTGTGATTTGACATCCGTGACAAGTTTTAACAAATTTCTCTGCGTCTTTATCACAACCTGACCACCATACCTTGGTCCTGAGGTTTTGCTTGGTACCAACAATACCTAGGTGTCCTTCATGCGCTAAGGATACGATCTTCGGTCTCAATCTTTGCGGTATCACCAATCTGCAACCTCTTAATACACACTGTCCGATGCAACAAAGTTCGTCTCTAATGGGAATGTAAGCCTTGTGAGTACACTTGTCCCATTGTCCACTCTGTATGCATTCTCTTACTTCCCTGAGTTCTGGATCACGTTCGGATTCTCTCTCGACTTCCTTCGTAGTCACAGCTTTCGGTGTCGACTGAATAGCTACGAAGTGTACAAAGCTCTCTGTTTCTGTTCCCAATTCTGACTTGGATTGTGGACCACCATCCTTTACCAATCTGGACAGTGGATCTGCAATGCTTGTTTTCCCTGCAATGTGGATTACTTTATATTTGTAGGGTTGTAGTCTGAGTACCCATCTCTCTATTCTGGCACATGGTTTGGATCTAGGTGCATAGATCACCTCTAATGGCTTATGATCTGTGATGAGTTCAAATTCAATGCCGTATAAATATGCATGGAACCTCTCACAGGCCCATACAAGTCCGAGTGCTTCTTTCTCTGTCTGAGAGTATCTTCTTTCCACATCTGATAACGATCTGCTGGCATAGGCAATGATTCTTGGTCCTCCATCATGCATCTGGACCAACACAGCTCCTAAACCAACCGGGCTGGCATCCGCTATGACTTTGGTTGATGCCGCCGGATCGTAATATCCAAGAGTTTTTGCATCTGTCAGGCTTTGCTTCAGCGCTGTGAACGCTTTCTTCTGCTCAGATCCAAAATGAAATGGTACACCTTTCCTGGTTAGTTTCCTTAGTGGTTCTGCCACTGTAGCGAAATTAGGAATGAACTTTGCACAAAAATTGTTGCGTTCTGAGGTGCACGTGCCTCTGCAATAGCTTTCACCTTGGCCTCTGCAAGGTTTAGTCCTTCCCATGTAAGTCTGTGTCCCATGAAGTCCATTTCTGACACACCAAACTGGCACTTGTTTCCATTCACGGTAAGGCCTGCCTCCTGTAGTCTAGATAGTACACGCCTCAACCGTTTGTCATGCTCTTCCTTCGTTGGTGCATGGACTATGATGTTGTCAGAAATGTTGGCAACTCCAGGAATGCCTTGAATCACTCGATGGATTTCATACTGGTAGATCTCCGAAGCTGCATTAATTCCAAATGATAGTCTCTTGTAACGATACAATCCACAGTGAGTCACAAATGTTGTTACATCTCGGGAACCTGAATCCAGCTCTAATTGATGATAGCCCCATTTCAGATCAATTTTTGAGAATACCTTGCTGGTAGTTAGTTCTTGAAGTATTTCCTTCACTGTTGGTATAGGGTGTCGTTCTCTAATTATAGCTTCATTGGCCATTCTCATGTCAACATATAGTCTTATGTCACCCTTTGGTTTGGGCACAATCACTACGGGACTGACCCATTGTGTCGAATGTTCCACCGGTTCAATAATGTCTTGTTCGATCAATTCTTTAATTTTGGCTTCGACTTTCCCACAAAGTCCAAACGGAGTTCAGCGCATTGGTTGTGCCTTGGGTTTGACCGTTTCATCTACCGCTAGCTTCAACTGTCGACCTTTCAGCTTTCCTACTCCTTGGAAGACTGCGGGGAATTCTTGCTTCATATCCTCGTATGACTGAATTGAATTGACACAAGCTCCAATATGAAGTATTGCCAGGTCTTGCGCTGGGCTTCTACTCAGCAATGGTTCTCCCCTCTCTTCTATGACCATAAACTCTGCTTCGGTGTACTTATCTCCAGCTTCAACAGTTGCAGTAAAACAACCAATGGTCTGCAATGGCTTGGTTGCTGTGTATGGATACAGTTTCTTGGAACACTTCTTTGAGGTACAGATGATCTTTTTCCTTTTTAACTTCTCCCATAAATGTCAATCAATCACATTACTGTCACTGCCTGAGTCTACAATGACCTGCACTGTCACTCCACCAGTGATCACTGGGACCTTCTCATGAGGTACTTCATTCAACGTAAATTGGAAACAACTCTGTTCCTCTTGGGTATCATCGTCGTCACCGTCTATCTGGCGAATGGTATCTTTCTTTCCAGGATACTTTCCTTTCCCCCAGGCTTTGCCTTTGGAAGTTGTACTCTTCCTCTTCTGGTCTGCATTGGACTTGCTTTTGCACTTCTTTGCAAAGTGGTCCTTACCTCCACACTTTCTGCAAACTTTGCCTTTGGCCGGGCAATATGGGTCTTTTCCAAAGTGACCTCGGTTTCCACATCGATAACACTCCACGTCCTGTGTCGATGTATATCTTGGCTGATTATGGCGATGTGAGAGCCTCTTAATTTGCTGGCTTGAGTTGTCTTTCAGGGTCATGGTATGAAATTGCCCTTCAACAGCCTCTAATGCAGCAGCAATGGTTAAAGCATCAGTGAGTTCCAACTCACTCCCTCTTTCCAGTAGACGTCTTCTGAGTTTATCTGATCTACAGTGCTGTACGACTTGATCCAATAATTGGTTGTCCAAATCAGCTGGCATGTAATTGCATCCAACAGCTAGCTGGCGTAGTCTCGTCACGTACTGAGCAATTGTCTGGCCACCTTCTTGTCTCGTTCTCCGAAACAAATGGCGTTGAAATGTAGCATTCGGTGTCACTACAGAGTGTGCATTTAATGCATCTACCACTTTCCGGTACTCATCCTTTCTTCCAGTATTCAAAAGTGTCTTAAATGTTTCCCGAACTGCGAGACCAGCTGTGAAAAGAAGTAACGCCCTTCTCTGCGCTTTTTGTTCAACTGTACCGGTATCTAGAAATAGGCCACGACTGTCGGCGTAGGATTCAAATTCTTCCAACCATGCCTTCCACTTCACACTTACAGTGCTTGCATCACCCGTTGGGTCAAAATGAGCAATTCCACTATGCGTTAGAAAGTCACCGTCTGCACCAGCCATGAGGAAATATTCCAGCCCCAAAAGTACTGAGCAAAGAGAAAATTCTTATCACCTTGAAGTTGTCTGTAATCCTCTGTAATCTTGTTTAGTCTTTAATTTTCTTCAAGCTTCTTTCATCCTCGTCGCCAATGTCACATTTGTGGCCCGAAATGTGAAGTTAATAAAACATCAAACACAAGTTTATCAGGTAAACTTCTCAGAGTCTTTATTTTCCAGTTTCCTTTGTTCTCCTGCTTGTGCTCTTATCTCTCTCTCATACCACGTGACTTCCGGTACATCTCATACATATTCTTTATCATGACAGGCATGGCTTTATGCGTGGTAGGTCATGCTTTATGAATCTTGTAGAGTTTTTCAAGGAAGTCACCAAGAAGGCAGATGAAGGAAACATAGAACATTACAGCACAGTACAGGCCCTTCAGCCCTCAATGTTCTGCCAATCCATATATCTCTTCCTTAAAAAAAGTACTAAACTCTCCCTATCCCATAATACACTATTTTTATTACATCCATGTGCCTGTCTAAGAGTCTCTTAAATGTTTCAGCTTCCACCACCATCCCGGGCAAGGCATTGCAGGCACCCACAACTCTCTGTGTAAAACAACATAACCCTGATGTCTCCATAAACTTCCCTCCCCTCACTTTGTACATATGTTCTCTGGTATTTGCTGATCCTGCCCTAAGAAACAGGTGCTGGCTGTTTCTATGCCTCTCATGATCTTGTAGACCTCTATCAAATCTCCTCTCGTCCTTCTTCACTCCAAAGTGAAAAGTCCTAGCTCTGCTAATCTTGCCTCACAATCCAGGAAACATCCTGGTAAATTTCCTCTGCACCCTCTTCTTAGCTTCCACATCCTTCCTGTAATGAAGTGACCAGAACTGAACATAATACTCTAAGTGTGGTCTCTCCAAAGATTTGTAGATTTGTAACATGACCTCTCTACTCCTGAATTCAATCCCCCTATTAATGAAGCCCAATATCCCATAGGTCAACCTGTGCAGCGACCTTGAGGGAAGTCAGGATTTGAACCCCAAGGTCCCTCTGTTCATCCACACTCTTAAATAACCAACCATTAACTCTGTATTTAGCCTTCTGGTTAGTCCTTCCAAAATGCATCACCTCACACTAATCCGGATTGAAATCCATCTGCCACTTCTCTGCCAACTCTGCATCCTGTGTATATCCTCTTATAACCTTCTACAACCTTCAGCTCCATTCACATCTCCTCCAACCTTCATGTCAACTGCAAATTTACTGACCCATCCATCTGCCTCTTCATCCAGGTTATTTATAAAAATCACAAAGAGCAGGGGTCCCAGAACAGATCCCTGCAGCTCTCCACTAGTCACCAACATCCAGGCAGAAAACTTTCCTTCCACTACTACTCTGTTTTCTTTCTACAAGCCAATGTTTTATCCATACAGTTAATTTTCCACTGATCCCATGACTCATGAATTTCTGTATTCGCCTTGTCCAATGCCTTGCAAAAAATCCATGTTGACCACATCTACTACCCTATACTCATCAATTTCTTTTGTTGCCTCCTCAAAAAACTCAATTAGACTCTTGAAGCATGACCTTCCCTTCACAGAGCCATGCTGACTATCCTTGAGTAGACTGGACTTCTCCAAATGCTCATAGATTCTATCCTCAAGAATCCTTTTCATTAGTTTGCGCACCACTGATGTTCGACTCACCGATCTATAATTCCCAGGATTCTCCCTATTACTTTTTTTTAAACAAGGGGACTACATTTGCCATTCTCCAATCCTCTGGCACCTCCCGTTTGGCCAAAGAGGATTCAAAGATCATAGCTACTGCCCCATCTATCTCTTCTCTCACTTCCCACAGCAGTCTGGGATATATCGTGTCTAGCCCCTTGGACATCAATCTTGATGTTCTTAATAAGATCTAAAACTTCTTCCTTAATCTCCACATTTTCCTATTCTATTTCGACCTCACCATGATCAAGGTCCTTTTCTCTTAGGAATACTGATACAAAATATTCATTTAGATCCTCCCCAACCTCCTCCGCCTCTAGGCACGCTGCCTCCTTATTCCTTTAGCGGCCTCACCTTTATTCTCATCATCCTTCTGTTCTTCATATATGCATAGAATATCTTGGGCTTCTCCTTAATTCTACATGCCAAGGCCTTCTCATGCCCCCTTCAAGCTCTCCCAAGTCCTTTCTTAAGCTCCTTCCTGGCTACCATATGCTTCTCATGACCCCTTCCTGTTTCTTGCTTCCTTATTCTAATATATGCTTCCTTCTTCCTTTTGACTTGTTGCCTGACCTGTTTCATCAGCCACGGTTCCCTTTTCATACCATATTTTCCTTGTCCCAGTGGGACAAAAGTATCTTGAATCCTGCACAAGTGGTTCCTCAACTTCCTCCACATTACTTCTATGCTTTCTCCCTTAAACATCTGTTTCCAATTTATTCTCACTAGTTCCTGCCTCATCCCTTCATAATTAGCCCTTCCCCAATTAAGCACTCTCACAATTTGACTGTTTAAATCTTTTTCCATAGCTGTGTTGGCACTCAGGGAGTTGTGCTCTCTTTTACCAAAATGCTCCCCCATCGTGAGGTCGTCCACCTACCCAGGTTCATTCCCCAGAACCAGATCCACTATGGCTTCTCCTCTAGTCGGCCGGCTGGCCCACATTCTGTGTCAGGAAACGTTCTTGTTCACACCTGACAAATTCAGTCCCGTCTATCCCTCTTGCAGTCAGGAAGTGCCAGTCAATATTAAGGAAATTGAAATCACCCATAACTACAACCCTGTATTTCCTGCACCATTCCAAAATCTGCCAGCTATTTGGAGGCCTATAGACTACTCCCAGCACAATGATAGCTCCCTTCCTATTTCTGACTTCCACCCACACCGACTCAGTGGCGTCCTCCCTATTCTTTTTTAAAACACCTAAACTCAGGTACATGCATCAGCCAATCCTACCCTTCCTCCAGCCCAGTTTCAGTAACGGCCACAACATCATAGTTCTACATACTGATCCATGATCTAAATTCATCCCCTTTATTCCTAATATTCCTAGTGTTGAAATAGACACATTTCAAACCCCCTAACTGACTAACTTTATGTTTTTCCCCTGCCTGTCCTTCCTCTCCAACTCAGAGCATGTTGTGGATGTTGTCTACATGGACTTTAGTAAAGCCTTTGACAAGGTCTCACATGGGAGGTTAGTTCAGAAGGTTAAGACAATAGGTATCTACGGAGAGGTTGTAAACTGGATTCGAAATTGGCTGTGTGGGAGAAAACAAAGAGTGGTAGTGGATGATTGCCTCTCAGACTGGAGGCCTGTGATGAGTGGTGGGCCTCAGGAATCTGCGTTAGGACATTTGTTGTTTGTTGTCTATATCAATGATCTGGATGATAATGTGGCAAATTGGATCAGCAAGTTTGCTGATGACACAAAAATAGGATGTGTTGAGAACTGCGAGGAAGATTTTCAAAGCTTGCAGAGGGATCTGAACCAACTGGAAAAATGGGCCATAAAATGGCAGATAGAGTGTAATGAAAACAAGTGTGAGGTGTTGCACTTTGGAAGGGCAAACCATGATAGGACATATGCAGTAAATGGTAGGGCACTGAGGAGTGTGGAAGAGCAAATAGATCTGGGAATATAGATTTGTTGTTCCCCGAAGATGGCATCACAGGTGGACAGAGTTGTAAATAAAGCTTTTGGTATCTTAACTTTCATAAATCAAAGTATTGAGTATAGGAGTTGGGATGCTATGTTGACGTTATTTAAGACATTGGTAAGGCCAAATTTGGAATATTGTGTGCAGTTCTGGTCGCCTAACTACAGGAATAATATCGATTAAGATTAAAAGAGGGCAGAAAAGATTTACTAGGATGTTGCCAGGTCTTCAAGAGTTGAGTTACAGGGAAAGATTAGACAGGTTAGGACTTTATTCCTTGGAGTGAAGAAGAAAGAGGGGAGATTTGATAGAGGTTTGCAAGATTATGAGAGGTATAGATAGAGTGGATGCGAGTAGGATTTTCCATTTAGATTGGGGAGGTAAATATGAGAGGTCATAGTTTTTAGGCTGAAGGGGGAAACATTAGGGGAAAGTTCTTCACTCAGAGAGTGGTGGGAGTGTGGAATGAGCTGCCATCTGATGTTGTGAATGTAGGTTCGATCTTAAGTTTTAAGAATAAATTAGATAGATACATGGGTGGGAGAGTTCTGGAGGGTTATGAAATGGGAGAAGGTCAATGGGACTAGCAGAATAGTGGTTGCCACAGGCTAGAAGGGCCAAATGGCCTGTTTTCTGTGCTATAGCATTCTATGGTTCTAAATATCTTTACCCTGAGAGAGGGCAGAAAGTAAAATTTCATAATTACAAAGAGAGTTGAGGCAAAACAGCATAGATTTATTAAAGGACACACTTGATAGACACTTCGAGGGAATAAGGAATTGAAAGCTGTTAGGGTGTGATTGAGGGGAGGCTTGTGTGGAATCAGCCCAGATCTGTTGGGCTGTTAATAATTTGTAAAGAGGTAGAAAATGACCTGCATTGAAGTATGATCCATCAAGCCCTTTGAACAAGGGTTCTGAAGAGACAGACTGCAGATGATAAGTTACAAGCATTAGGTTTCATGCAGGCACTGTTTAACTGTTCAGTGTTAATGTACAGCACTCATGGGTTCGCTCATGTTGTGTCCAGTCTGTGGGGACTTCACTGTGCTGGTTTTCAAAATGAAACTAATGGAAAAAATTATCAAAGGTGTAAGGTTAAAGAAAAATAACCAGAACATTTTTGGTTTCTTAACCCTTTCAGAAAGAGGATAAATGAACTGCTTGTTTATTTGTTTACTTTAAACATAGTAGAAGCTTTTTAATAGCCACAGCCCTGTGGTGAACAAACCATTTCCTTTATTCAGTCTTTCCCATTAAGCAAACACTACCCTATATATGGGGAATGAATCAGTGTGCCTAAGCAAATGTTTCCTTTAAAGAAACATTCCTGTTAACAGGGGCCCATTAACATGGCATGGACTTTATTTGTGAATTGCATTTCTATCACTGAATGTTCCTTTAATATTGATGCAGAACTGAACTTCATATGTAGTGAAATGTTAATTTAGAAGGGATAATAACAAGTGGATTTCATCTCATTTCTCGGAGCTTGAAGTCAAGAGATTTTTTTTTAAAATCATTAATAAAAAAACCAGGGTTCTGCCATTTTCCACTTTTGACAGTGATCAGGACCAAGAAATCCCTGAATTGCTGCTTGTTCATGGCACTGGCAATGGTGCATCTGGCAAGCTGCAACCTCAGAGTTAATCAGCAGCTTGCCTCCTGAAACGGTGGGAATTTGACCGGGTTCCAACCTTGCTGTGCAATGGCAAATTTTGGAGCAAATTCATTGACTCTGTGTTTTATGCTTCCTGCAAGATTCTATAAAAGCTGAATATTATTACAAGAATAGCATCATTCATTTCTCTTCAGATGTAATCTCCCATTTTTCCATTTGCTCTCACCAGTGGGCATTGTTCCTGGGGTCACTGCCAACTTACATCCCAGACCATCCATTCTGGTGGCTCTACATGGTGCTGCTGTCTGAATAACCATCTCTATTACTTGTATCATTATAGGGATTGGGACATCCATTCTTTCTAGATCCAATAACAACCATATCAGACAATCTTAGAATTAAAGGCAGTCAAATCCAAACAAAGCTTTACCAAAAAATACTGTTGCAATCTAAAATAATAGAAAAAATATATGAAAAGAGGATTCCAGGGAGGTTTACAAGGATTATCCCTTGAGTGAAGGGGTTTTCATATGAGGAGTATTTGAAGGTTCTAGGATTGTACTCGGTGAAGAAGAATGAGGAGGGATCTGATTGAAACCTATCCAATACTTGGGTAGAGTGAATGTGGAGAGGATGGTTCCAGAGGACACAGCCTCAGAATACAAAAATGTTCTATTAGAACAAAGATGATTAGGAATTTCTTTACCCAGAGGATGGTGAATTTGTGGAATTTGTTGCCAAGGCCATTATTGGATGTATTTAAGATGGAGGTAGATACATTCTTAATTAGGAAGAGTATCAAGGGTTACGGAGAGAAGGTAGGAGAATCAGGTTAAAAAGGATAGTAAATCAGCCATGATGTAATGGTGGGGCGGTCTCAATGGCTGAATTCCATTCCTATATCTTATGGTCTTATTTCTTGCATTTATATAGCAAATTGGAAGGTGTTGGAGGCAGGTACTGTTGCATCCTGTAAAAGTATCTGGATGAGATCTTGAATGACTAATGCACAGAAAGGCAATGCACCAAATGCTGGTAATTTCAAGTTTGTTTTATTGTCATGCAATAAAACAGAAAAAAGTGATATTACACAAAATTTCCTTTAGTCTACCATAAGGCAGACAAAGATTCGCTATCAGCAAAGGTTGCCCAGCGTCCCTTACAGCCAGAGAAAGAGAAGCAAAAGAGAGAACCCCAAAGTCACTGAATGCCCATGGCTTCACCTCCAGTGCTCCCGTAGCCTCCACAGCCACACAGTCTTCAGTCCGAACCATCAGCAACCCGAGTTCTAGATGCACACCTCTGACATGATCAGGAAGCCTCCAGCGTCCTCTCGCATCCCAGTTCTGATACCTGGTGCCCCTTCAGCCAGACTCAAGCCAGTCTCCAGTAGTCCACAGCCTGGTGCGAGTCCTTTGACTGCAGTTACCAGCAGCGCGCATTCCATATGGGTACCTCGTCTCATCACCAACAGCCCTTCCTCCTGTGAGTTCTTCAGCCTCAAAGCTCCTCACTGGTACGCTGCCGTAGTCACTGTCCCGTGGGTCGTCTCCTCTGCTTCTCTTTCTCAAAAGGGGGAGTTGCTCTTCCCATTTTCTGCTGCCCTGAGCCAGTCCTCCACTTACCTGGAGCCTGCAATCAACTTGCAGCAGCTGCCAATCATAGGGGCTGCCATCATGGGCCAGACCCTATAATCACAGGATTTTAAAATATGGGATTAGTATAGATGGCTAACTGGAATATGATAGGTTGAAGGAACTATTTCTGTGACTTGATGAGTTTAGAACATTTCAAATGCTCAACAGGTGTCCAATCCTTTGTAATGTGGCAAATATGACAGCCCATAAGCTCTCACAAACAGTGTTATAAAAGCATTGACTAAGGGTTGGGTGTACAACCCCTCATTTTCTTCAAGACAAGGGATGTCTTATCTCCACCTCTGAACTCAGACAGAACTCCCTTTCTGAAGCACAGTGCAACTTTCCCTCAGAGTGTCCAACAGCAAAGCTTAATACCTGCCCTCTGGAGTTGAATTAGGACTCATAACCTCAGGGATCTGTGGAGTGTTGTAAAGCAGAGGAAAAAAGAGGTGCAAGAACATAGTACCTTGAAAGTGACATCACAGGTAGATAGGGTTATCCAAAAGGCTTTTGGTACATTGGCCTTAATCAGTCAGAGTACGGAGTACAGAAGTTGGAAGGTCATGTTCTAATTGTATAAGTCATTGGTAAGACCCCATTTGGAGTATTGTGTTCACTTTTGGTCAATGTGCTGCAGAAAATATGTTGTTAAACTGGAAAGGATGAAGAGAAGATTTAAGAGGATGTTGCCAGGACTCTCAGGGGCCTGAGCTACAGGAAAAGGTTGAGCATGCTAGTGCTTTATTCCTTGGAGCTCAGGAGTGATCGCACAGAGGTGTACAAAGTCATGAGAGGAATAGATGGGTGAATGCAGTCTTTTACCCACCGTAGAGGAATTGGTAACCAGGGAACATAGTGTGATGTTTCTTTTATTGTAATAAAGAAACGAGTTATTTTATAGCAACTATAATTTATTAGCGGCCCTGGCCCCAGTCCGAGCAGGGGCCTCCGCCGCCTACCTTCTGCTCGGACTGGGGCCGGGGCCGTCGCCGCCTTCCCTGTGCCCGGACCGGGGCTGCCACCTCCTTCTTTCTGCCCGGACCGGGGCCTCCACCTGCTTCACTCTGCCAAAGCCGGGGCCACCGCCTGCTTCACTCGACCGAGGCCGGGGCTGCCACCTCCCCCTCGCTTTTTACATTTTACACCCCAGTTACACAGCAGTAAGAAAGAGTGTGACTCGGTCAACCCCGTCAGAATCCAACCGGGTCCCTGACCTACCTCAGAGGTAGTTAGAGAACCCAATTAAACTTACCTAGGCCATGTCCACAGGTGATTTGTGACCAGGTATGGTCCGACCTAGGAGGGGAGGCAGGTCAAACGAACCCAGCTCAGCGCGGACATTGGCGACTTCAGGGGTTTTTACGAGGCTCTAAAGGCTGTTTACAGCCCCTCACCCGAAGTCCAAAGCCCGCTGCACAGCTCAGACGGCAAAGTCCTCCTCAGCGACAAGATCTCCATCCTCAACCGATGGTCAGAACACTTCCAATCTCTTTTCAGTGCCAACCGCTCAGTGTAAGAATCCACCCTGCTCCAGCTCCCTCAACAGCCCTTAAGGCTAGAGCTGGATGAGGTCCTCACCTGGGAAGAGACATATAAGGCAATTGAACAACTGAAAAGTGGCAAAGCAACAGGTATGGATGGAATCCCCTGAGGTCTGGAAGGCTGGCGGCAAAACTCTGCATGCCAAACTGCATAAGTTTTTCAAGCTCTGCTGGGACCAAGGAAAGCTGCCTCAGGACCTTCGTGATGCCATCATCATCACCCTGTACAAAAACAAAGGCGAGAAATCAGACTGCTCAAACTACAGGGGAATCACGCTGCTCTCCATTGCAAGCAAAATCTTCGCTAGGATTCTCCTAAATAGAATAATACCTAGTGTCGCCGAAAATGTTCTCCCAGAATCACAGTGCGGCTTTCGCGCAAACAGAGGAACTACTGACATGGTCTTTGCTCTCAGACAGCTCCAAGAAAAGTGCAGAGAACAAAACAAAGGACTCTACATCACCTTTGTTGACCTCACCAAAGCCTTCGACACCGTGAGTAGGAAAGGGCTTTGGCAAATACTAGAGCGCCTCGGATGCCCCCCAAAGTTCCTCAACATGGTTATCCAACTGCACGAAAACCAACAAGGTCGGGTCAGATACAGCAATGAGCTCTCTGAACCCTTCTCCATTAACAAAGGTGTGAAGCAAGGCTGCGTTCTCGCACCAACCCTCTTTTCAATCTTCTTCAGCATGATGCTGAAACAAACCATGAAAGACCTCAACAATGAAGACGCTGTTTACATCTGGTACCGCACTGATGGCAGTCTCTTCAATCTGAGGCGCCTGCAAGCTTATACCAAGACACAAGAGCAACTTGTCCGTGAACTACTCTTTGCAGACGATGCCGCTTTAGTTGCCCATTCAGAGCCAGCTCTTCAGCGCTTGACGTCCTGTTTTGCGAAAACTGCCAAAATGTTTGGCCTGGAAGTCAGCCTGAAGAAAACTGAGGTCCTCCATCAGCCAGCTCCCCACCATGACTATCATCCCCCCACATCTCCATCGGGCACACAAAACTCAAAACAGTCAACCAGTTTACCTATCTCGGCTGCACCATTTCATCGGATACAAGGATCGACAACGAGATAGACAACATACTCGCCAAGGCAAATAGCGTCTTTGGAAGACTACACAAAAGAGTCTGGAAAAACAACCAACTGAAACTCCTCACAAAGATTAGCGTATACAGAGCCATTGTCATACCCACACTCCTGTTCGGCTCCGAATCATGGGTCCTTTACCGGCATCACCTACGGCTCCTAGAATGCTTCCACCAGCGTTGTCTCCGCTCCATCCTCAACATTCATTGGAGCGACTTCATCTCCAACATCGAAGTACTCGAGATGGCAGAGGCCGACAGCATCGAATCCACGCTGCTGAAGATCCAACTGCGCTGGGTAGGTCACGTCTCCAGAATGGAGGACCATCGCCTTCCCAAGATCGTGTTATATGGCGAGCTCTCCACTGGCCACCGAGACAGAGGTGCACCAAAGAAGAGGTACAAGGACTGCCTAAAGAAAGCTCTTGGTGCCTGCCACATTGACCATCACCAGTGGGCTGATATCGCCTCAAACCGTGCATCTTGGCGCCTCACAGTTCGGCGGGCAGCAACCTCCTTTGAAGAAGACCGCAGAGCCCACCTCACTGTCAAAAGACAAAGGAGGAAAAACCCAACACCCAACCCCAACCAACCAATTTTCCCTGCAACCGCTGCAACCGTGTCTGCCTGTCCCGCATCGGACTTGTCAGCCACCAACGAGCCTGCAGCTGACGTGGACATACCCCTCCATAAATCTTCGTCCGCGATGCCAAGCCAAAGAAGAAGAAATTTATTAGCTTTAGAACACACTACATCATGGAGATATCCATTTTAAATCTATCCCTAGCTGCAACAAGTCATCTCTGACTCCCTCTAATGGTCAGGATTATCACTAGCACTCTATCACAATGGTTCTCAACCTTTTTCTTTTCATTCACATACCACTTTAAGAAGTATTCCCTTTGCCATAGGTGCTCTGTGATTAGTAAGGGGTTGCTTAAAGTGGAATGTGGGTGGAAAGAAAAAGTTTGAAAGCCACTATTTTAATCATACCTAATTGACTTGTTATGTGCACAGTTTCATAACTCCAAAGGAAATGGGCCAATGACAATTTTTCTCAAGCAAAATATTTCAATAACAATTGGGTCCAGAGAGTGATTCTCACTTGCATACCACCTTAAGCAATCCCTTACTAATCACAGAGCACTGATGGCATAGGGATTACTTAAAGTGGTATGTGAGTGGAAAGAAAAAGGTTGAGAATCACTGCATCATTACACACAATTTTAAGGTTAAGGAGAAGAAACATAGGAACAGAGGGTGGTGGTTGCATGGAACAAGGTACTGGAGGAAGTGGTTGAGGGAGGTACAACTTGCAATCTTTAAGAAAAATTTGGATGGATACTTGGATAGAATAGGTTTAGAGGGATATGGACCAAATCCAGATAGGTGGGATTAGTGTGGGTGGGACATTTTGTTCAGCATTGGCAAGTTGGGCCAAAGGGCCTGTTTCTATGCTGTATGACTTTATGACTCTGTGGAAGTAATGATTGCTGCTACTCTTCACTGTGGCTGAGATTATTTTCAATATCCTACGTGTACCAAATTAGGAAAGATTGTAAAGCTATAAATTTGGCCAAAATCCAATTTACCAAATTGTCACTCTGTTCATGTTCAGTGTGAACCTCCAATTAAATCCCAAGTTGGCAGCAGAGAGCCAAAGTGCTCTTGGAATATTAACGACAAGTCTGAGTATATCATTGATGCACATGTCCAATATGCATTATCCACAACCTTCTTCATGCCTATATTTAATTGACTTCTGGGGTTGCTCGGCAACGTGCTATATATGGAAGTAAGTTTCAAAGGCCTAGTCAGAAGAGTCAGTGAGTAATTGTAACACTATTTCTGGAGCCCTTTCTTCTTTTTTTCATTGACATTTAGTTTCCAGGAAATTTTCTTCTCTATCAACCCCCACATTATCCTTGTTGTATTAGTACTGTGTAACAGAACAACATCAAGTGAATCAGGAAACACAAGTTAACATTAACAATGACACAATGAACAAGTTCGGGTTTTGCTGCCGGTTCCTCACACCTGCACCTTCTGACAGAGGTCCACAAGTGATTAGTGTATGTGGACATTCCTGTTATCCAGAGACACTGAACTATAATGTCTTCTCCTCCTGCGATGTCTGCTGTTACTCCATGTGTTCACAGTGAGTATCTTTACTTCTGCAACACAAGGTTGCAAGTTCAAGTTCCCTTCCAGAGACTCGTGTGACATTCCCGGGCAGTACTGATTGAGTGACACACTATTGAAAGAACTGACTTTCAGATGAGATATTCATTTGATTTTCCCTCTTCAAGAGCAAAAGACCCTATTGCAGTATTTTGAAAAACAGGAGAAAGAGCCCCAAAATTCTTACACACATCCAACACTTAAATAAAAACTGCCCTTGACATTACCTCATTGCTAAAATATTTCCTACATTATAGTTGTTTCCGCTCTTGAAAAGTACTACATTGGTCTTAGGAGGTCCCAAGGTTATAAGAGGCACTACGCCAATTCAAATCTTCTTGAACAATCCTGGGTGAAGTTAGCCAATTGCAGCATGTTGGCCTGCTCAAATATTCCTCCACCAGCCACAAGTAGCAAGGATGTGAGAGTTTTGTGGAGACAGAGAATAACCTCCACAGAAAACACCATTTGGCACATCGTATGAGTGCACTGTTAATTTGAAAGTGTTACTTAGTCTCCTCTATGCTCAATTCTCACATCTATGTTATTTTTGCTCTTTCAAACATTCATTCAGTTCTGCAGGTCTACAGCTCTTGAAGGCATTACTCACCACTCACTGCATTATAAAAATGTTTAAATCTCTGACCTCTGATATCAACTCCATTGACACCAGAAATTATGACAATGGACTTGATAATTGATAATAAGGTTATTGTCATATTCATTGTACAGTGTACATATTTACAAGATTCTTGCTTTCTGCAGCTGAATAGATACTCGTTTGACATTACAGGTAGACCCCAACTTAAGATGAGGTACTGTTCTGGGATTCACATTGTGAGGTGAAATTATCAGAAGTCAGGGTCTACTTGTATTGGTAGTAATCTGTCTTGTTCTTGCTTGGAGGCCGATGTCCTCACTGCTGCCGGCGGGAGGCCAACATCCCCGCTCCTGCCTGGAGCTTGAAGTGGAGCCGGGTAACTAGCGACGTCACCTCAGAACATAACCAGTGATTTGGAATACATGCACAGATAGCCGTCACTCTCCCTCCTTCTTCAATCCCTCTCCCTCCCCAGCGAAGGCAATCTGCAAATAAGTTTCAAATCACTTTTTTTTAAAAACTGCGTTGGGCTGACAAAGGATATTACAGGTAGACCTCGACTTACCTTTATTCAAAACAGATTCTGATCATCCCAACTTTGAAAAATCGTAAGTCGGAACTTTGTAAGTTGGGGTCTATATGAACACGAGGCCATGGATGGACATTGTCAAACCAAAGCCACCCATAAATTGGAGGACAACACCTCATATTCTGTTTGGTCACCTTCCAAACTGATGGCCTTAACATCGACTTCTCCAGTTTCTGCTAGCCTACTCCTCATTCTCCCTCTCTTCCCCATCTGTCTTCATCCCTCCAGCTTTCCACCCCCCTCCCTCTCCATTCACAGAGCCATTCCCCCCCCCTCCCCATTTGATGCCGTGCCCTCCCTCCCTTATGCATCTCCTTCCTGTGGGACTGTACTCTTCCCCCTGCCTCTCCCCCGCACACCATTTTATTCAGGTGCCTGCCTAAATTTTGTTCTTACCTTGATGAAGGGCTAAAGCCCAAAACATTGTTCATGTATCTTTATCTTTGCTATATAAAATACAGCGTTTGCCTTGCTGAGTTTCGACGGCATTGTGTTTTTGCTTCAATCATGGTTTTACTGCTATTAATGCCATATAGGTACACAATACAGAGACGGACCTGCTAGCCTCCAAATCTGCACCAACCATTAACCACCCATTTAAATTAATCCTACCTTAATTCCAATTTTTATTCATCTCCACCTTCTCATCAGCTCTTCACATTCTGCCACACACCTGCACTATAGGGCCTATTTATATTGGACCACTGCAATCAAACAAGTCTGAAATGAAAAGCTATCACAAATGTGTCCACTTTCTTGGGTTGTTGTAAATGGCCATGAGCATCTCTTGGGTCTGTCCTTGTCATTGTGACTTCAATCCTACAAGAATGTGCTTGGACCATGGCTGTCCCTGACAGACAGACAGACAGACAGGGATGGGCACAAATGTTGGCTTAGCATGGAAACATACACTTCATGAACAATAAGAATAGAAAGTCTGCTTGAATGCAAAAGATCAGATTCTACGTTCCATATTGACATCCAGCTGGCATTAGTCCAGTGACAGATGCAGGTGAATGAGACACAGATGTTGGTTTACTGTTGCTTCCCATTATTTCAGGAGGAATGTAAAAACTGCTGATAGGGATGGGATTTTGTAGAGATAACTGGAATCAGGTGGAGCAGTGACTGGGAGTATTTCAACTGGATTCAGAAAGGCTTGCATGGTAATATCAGCCAGAGTTTCAGTTCTTGGTTGACACACAATCCACCACCATATCAAGCAGTGGCTTAAAGGGAGGAATATAAAGTTGGCAGAGAAAAGAGTCTCTATCTGTTTGCAAAATCATAAATCTATCCTTTGCTCTTATCTTTATTATTTTCTTACAAGCAGAAAACAGATAAAATGGCTGATTTTCCTCATATTTAGCAATAATTTTCTGTGGATTCCTTTTCATTTTTAACTTACAACATGTCGGAAGTGTACAAGAAGTAAGATCTAGTTTCTTTGAAGACTATGTACATTCGGGTGGGGAAGTTAAGGGTTTGGTGGCTTTGTGCCAATGTATCATCATCCTTCCCACACAGACTCAATGAGAAAGCAGGCAGCAGTACAAAGGTTCCCCATAGGTGGTTTTATCAGAGAACCTTGTGAGATTTTCAACATTTGCTTTCAAAATGGTCCTCCAACATTTCTTTATTTGTTGCTGCCAGAAAAGCTTTTCTTTTTTGACCAAGAGAGAAAAAAGTCATTCTTCTCTCACTTCCTTTCTGAATCGTGCTGCGTAGGAGTTATAATTTGCAGCAGAGCTTGCTTGCAGACATGTACAAGTTGTATAATGTCCCAAAGGAAATGTCTTTAAGATGTGTGTGCATACTGGGACTTTGTGGCTAGTTTTGGACCTTAAGCGTTGCAATGGTGCCCTGAAGATCACTGGGATATTATTCAGGACAGACATTTTGCTTGCTTTTCTGAGCTAAGCTGTTTAACCTCTTGAATAATAGAACACTACAGCACAGAAACAGGCCCTTCAGTCCATCTAGTCTGTGCCAAACAATTATTCTGCCTCATCCCAATGACCCCCTGCATACCCCTCCTATCCAAAACTTTCTTAAATGTCAAAATCGAGTCCACCTTCACTACTTCAGCTGACAGCTCATTCCACACTCTCTCCAATCTCTGCATGAAGAATTCCCCCCTAATGTTCCCTTTAAACATTTCCCCTTCATCCTTAACCCATGTCTATTCCTTGACTCACCCTACCTCAGTGGAAAAAACCTACTTGCATTTACTCCATCTATACCCCTCATAATTTTGTATAACTGTCAAATCTCTCTTCATTCTTCTGCACTCCCAGGAATAAAATCCTAAACTGTTTTACCTTTCCCTGTAACTCAGTTCCTCAAGCCTCAACGACATCCTTGTAGATCTCTGCATGCTTTCAATTTTATTGATATCCTTCCCGTAGTGAGGTGCTCAAAACTGTGTCTCCCTGAAATGCAATTCCTCATACTTGTCTGCATTCAATTCTATCTGCCATTTTTCCAATTGGTCCAGATCCCTTTGTAAGCATTGAAAGCCTTCCTCAATGTTCACAATGCCTCCAAACTTTGTGTCTGTGATAGTACAGATTCTATCACCAGTGTGTATATGTACAGATTGTAGTGTAGGATGACTGTGATTGGTTGAGAGTGTAGCCACGCCTCCTGGCAGGTCTTAAAGGATGGCTCCTTCCCAGACCAGGTCATTCTGGACTGGTCGACCTACTTGTGATATGCTCCAGTCTTTTGGTTAATAAAAGCCTTGGTTTGGATCAACAAGTCTTTGGTTCTTTCGACGCGCACTACAGTGTCATCTGCAAACCAGCTGAATTAGTTCACAACATTATCATCTAGATCATTCTAATAGCCCCTACCAAATAAAGTGAGTTGAACCTGTAGAACACTACAGCACAGAAAAAGGCCCGTCAGCCTATCTAGTCTGTGCCAAACTATTATTCTGCTCCATCCCAATGACTCCATCTGGACCTATCCCTCCATTCCTCTCCTATCCATGTACCTATCCAAAACTTTCCAATTTAGTGGGCCCGTAGCAGGTAATCTGGTGATGTGAAAGGTCCCAACTGGGCAGAGTGAGTAAAAATCAACCAGGCTCTGATTCTTGGTGGAATGCGTGGGGGGAAAGTATCAAAGCCCAGCCAAGTTAACTTGTTATTCACTCTGTGGTGGTGTGAATGCTCTACCTGGTACCATTAGTGACAATAGTGCCTGCGTGTGTGCGTCAATTTGGTAGTATTATAAGTAATCTTGAGATGATTTAAAGCACAAGTACACACTGACAGCTCCACCAGCCACTCTGTGAAATATAATTGCACAGTAATATTTCACAGGGTGACTGGTGGAGCTGTCACAGAGAGGTCGGTGGAGCTGTCAGCACATACCTGTGCTTTAAATCATCTCAAGATTACTTATAATACCTAATACAATGAAATCCTATGTAAATAGTTGTTATTCTCTATTTAGGGAATAATGACAAGCTGGTCTGTGGGTTTGTTCTAAGTCTGAACAGTTTGAAACGCTCTATGGTAAATTTTCCCATTGAGTGCGTATGTGCTTTATTCCCACTACAATTTCACTGCCCCGTGAGTATGTAATATACGCTCGTGATGTCACCACTGGAGTTTGGGCCCTCCCTTAGATCCAAGAGACCGAGATGAACCAGATAAATCATGGTCCAGTGTGAATGGCTTACCAGGTACTACATGCCTGGTAAGTTTACCTGCTTCCTAGGAGCACTGGTGGTGTGAAAGGAGCTAGATGACAAACAACATCGGACCCAGCACTGATCCCTGAAGAACACCACTAGTCACAGATTCCCCTTCAAAACACCTGATTGCATTTTTTTCCACTGATCTCTCAAGGAGTGCCTCCAGATAACAGGATGGGGTCAGAACTTGCTCAAAAATGACAGCTGTGATTACAAGAGTGATTGGTGCAATGCTATTACACCATCAGTGAACCAGATTTGAATCAAGCACTGTCTATAAAGAATTTGTATGTTCTCCCTGTTTCTGCTGTGTTTCTTCTGGGGGCTCCAGTTTCCTCCCATCTTTCAAAATATATGGGCATTGTAGGTTAATTGGGGTATTTGGATGGCACGTGCTCATGGACCAGAAGGGCCTGTTACCATGCTGTATGTCCAAATTTAAATTTAAATCATATGGAAATGCACTGCTGGTTCCCCCAGCACCATCCATACCTGTCACTTCCATTGGAGGAGGAATGCAGGAGCGTAGAACTATCACCATCTGTAGATTCCCCACAGGAGCCGCAAGACCTTGCAAGCACGTGGCCATGCTTTCCTCAATGCTGGGTCCAAATCCTCGAGTACCCTAGCCAATGGGAAACCTTCACCTGAATGACTGCAGTGAATCAGAGAGATAGCTCACTGGCATCTTCCCAAGGGCAAAAAAGGACAGAAAAACTGGTCATACCATTCATAAATCATCTCAACTCAATGAATTAAAAATAATTCTCTTCCTCTGCCCTCTGTTCCATTTCCCAGTCACCTGAAATTTGTGTCCTCTTGATGCTGAGATGATCTTTTGTTATTAATTCCGTCTTCAGACACCAAACTTTCACTTCTTAAAGGTGGGTTCCAATCCAGTCTCAACAACCTGAAACAGTTGTTTATGGAATGAGTTAGGACAATGGGAGGAGTTACGTGATGTAGTGGCTGGTAGGAGAATACCAGCCCTCTCCAGAAAAGAAGAAAAAAAGTGAAGAAAAAGCTAAGCCCCTGACACACAGAACACAACAAATAAAAGATAAAGGTATGGATAAAATGGCACCTAAGAAAGTGTGAGAGTACAGATTCTATCACCAATGTGTATATGTACAGATGATAGTGTAGGATGACTGTGATTGACTGAGAGTGTAGCCACACCTACTGGCAGGTCTTAAAGGATTGCTCCTAGCCAGACCAGGTCATTCTGGACTGGTCGACCTACTTGTGATATGCTCCAGTCTTTTAGTTAATAAAAGCCTTGGTTCGGATCAACAAGTCTTTGGTTCTTTCGACGCATGCACTACAGAAAGCAAAACCAAAAACAATGGGAAAAAAAGAAGGAAAGATCCCGGAAGAGAAAGGAGAAGGCCTTACCTGCATGGAAAAGCAGGGACCCGCCGTGGAAAGAGGATCCCACTCCCCGAGGTTAGTGGAGACCCCGCAGGGTCGCGACCTACCGATGGCGGGACTGCAAAAATGGCTCACTGAGCTAAACAGAGGTGAGCAACTGCGCATGCGCGATGCGCACGACAAGGAGTACACCGACGGGAGGGGGGACCAGCTGTGGAGTGAAACTGCACAGCACGAACAGCTGAGAGATGCCCGACAGCAGGGCTCCCAGCTGGAAGAAAAAGAAAGCAAAGGGAAAGGGAGGGATGAGAAGCAAAAGCAGAAGCAGGAGGCCCAACAGATAACCAGCTCAGAAGAAGAGGACCAACATCAAAAAAACATGAAAAAAAAACCCAACAAACTGAGACAAGCAGCTCAACAAGAAAGTCAGAAGAGACACAGATACAAGGAAGAGAAATAGAAGACACAAACCCAAGAACAGACACAGAAGAAAAAGAAGAAGAAGACCAAGCTCTGCACAGAGGAATAGAAGGTAAAATGAATGGATAGTACATAGATTTAAAACAATTTCAAGAACAAATGAAACCATTAAAAGAATGGTTGACACTAGAATTTAGTGAAATGAAAAGTACAGAAGAAAAAGTGAGTAGAATAGAACTGGTCATAACATGTAGGGAAAGGATTAGAAAATGTGGAAGAACGTGTAATGACGGTAGAAATGGAAGTGAATGACTTAAAAAGAAAATTGGAAGAAAGTGACAAAAAAGTTAAAGAAACACAAGCGTTATTAGCTCAGAAGATGGATATAATGGAAAACTATAGTAGGCAAAACAATATAAAGATAGTGGGCCTTAAGGAAGATGAAGAAGGCAAAGATATAAAAGAATTTATAAAAGAATGGATCCCAAAAGTCTTGGGAATGCTAGAAATGCAGGAAGGAATGGAAAAAGAAAGGGCACACTGAACATTAGCCCCGAAACCACAGTCACAACAAAAACCAAGATCCGTTTTAGTAAAATTTCTGAGATACACGACAAGAGAAAATATATTGGAGAAGGCAATGAATAAAATGAGAGAAGACAAAAAAACCACTGGAGTACAAAGGTCAAAAAAAATTTCTACCCAGACATAAGTTTTGAGCTCCTGAAGAAGAGGAAGGAGTTTAATGAAGCAAAATCAATCCTATGGAAAAAAAGGCTATAAATTTATGTTAAGATATCCAGCAATGCTTAAAATAGTTATCCTGGGGGAGCAAAACAGACTGTTCTCGGATCCGGAGAAAGCACGAGAATTTGCAGAATGCCTGCAGGACAGAAAGAGAAATTAAGAGATGTAGTAATAAGAACGAAGAATGACGACAAACTCCATATAAAGAAGTAAAAATAATGTATAAGTAAGAACTAAAGAGGGAAGAAAAGGGAAGTAAGGGAGAAGGGAGGGAAAAAAAGAGAACAATGGAACAATAGAACACGACAGCACATAAACAGGCAATTTTGGTCCATCCAATCTATTTATTCCACCTGCACCCAAAATATAGCCCTCCATCCCCTTCCCATTCATATATCTATCAGGTCTTGTCTTAAGTGTCAAAATCGAACACACATCCATCACTTATGTTGGCAGCTCATTCCACATTCTCACCACTCTCTGAGTGAAGAAGTTCCCCTAATGTTCCCCTTAAGCATTTCACCTTTCACCTATGTCCTCTCATTGGCCTTTCAAACCTGCCCCACCATTCATGGCCTCAACTTCTCTTCAGTGACAGTTGCCTCTAACTCTTGATCTTTTGGATATCTACCTATCTCCACCTTAAACAATGATCTGGCTTCCACCTCCTTTAGGAGCAAGGAATTACAGAGATTCACCACCTTCTGAGATAAGAAATTTCTATCACTTCAGTTTTAAATGAGGGCCTTTTATTTTTGAGCTATGTTCCATTGTTTGTGACTGCACCACAAGTGGATATATCCCAACACGTACCCTGTCAATCCCACTAAAGATTTTGTATTTTGAATAAAGTCACTATTCTTCCAAATTCCAAGGAAGACAGACCCAAACTACCTAGCCACCCTTGACATGACAAATCAAAGGTTTGGGAAAGCAGAGGAAGTTTGACTGGTATTACAAGAAAGGGCTTGGGTTTCATTTTGAGGTAAGCATAGTATTGTTACTTGGAGCAAGGATTATTTTAGACATAGAATTATAGAAAACTTACATCAGAGAAGCAACACATTGATTAAGGAACAGAATGTCACAACATGGGACTATGGGAATAACAAACTGAAGTGACCAGAGAGACCGAGGGAGCAATTACAATGTTCAATGTCAAAGCAATGGGCAGCAGAATGTGTATTAATTTTGTGATTTACATAGAAATCTTCAGCCCACAGTGGTGTGCTGACCTACTCTAAAAACTGCCTAAATTTCCCTACTGTATCACCCTACATTTCCTCAGTTCCAATGCATTTCTCTTCTTTGGCTTGGCTTCGCGGACGAAGATTTATGGAGGGGGTAAAAAGTCCACGTCAGCTGCAGGCTCGTTTGTGGCTGACAAGTCCAATGCGGGACAGGCAGACACGGTTGCAGCGGTTGCAGGGGAAAATTGGTTGGTTGGGGTTGGGTGTTGGGTTTTTCCTCCTTTGCCTTTTGTCAGTGAGGTTTAATAGTCTCTTAAAAGATACTATTGTACCTGCTCTACTACCATTGCCACTCTCTGTGTGAAACCACCTACCATTCCCTGTGTAAAACACGTACCTCTTACTTCCCCCCCCCCCCCCCAACCCGTACTTACTCCCTATCACCTTAAAAATATTTCCCCTTCTGTTCATCATTACAGCCCTGGGGAAAAGCCTCTGGGCATCCACACAATGATTGTCTCTCATTATCTTGTACACTTCTATCAGGTCACCCATCCCCCACCATCTTCCATGGGTCCAAGGAGAAAAGACCAAGTTTACTCAACCTATCTTCATAAGGCGTGCTCTCCAATCCAGGCAACATCCTTGTAAGTCTTCCCTGCTTCCTCTCGACAGCATTCGTATCTTTCCTATAATGAGGTGATCAAAACGGAACAAAATATTCCAAGTGGGGTCCAAACAAAGTCCAATATAGCTTCAACATTATCTCACAGTCTTGAACTTGATCCCATATTTAATAAAGGCCAACAAACCATACACCTTAACCACACTATCAACCTGTGCAGCAGTTTTGATTGTCTTATGGACATAGACGCCAAGAATTCTCAGTTCATCTACACTGCTCAGAGTTCTCTCACAATAGGGAACTTCCAAAAGAAATTCTCGGAAAGTTTAAAACAACTTACGTTTTTTAGTCACCAGAACAAAATCCATCTCAGCTGTTGGCATCAGTTGAAAAGTCTGTTATGCTCACTGCTGGGACCCAAGTAGTGTGTCAATTGAACTACCACTTGGTAGTAACTGTCTGTAGAATCACATTCCTGAATGACTTAAAATCTTCATTAAAAATAAGCAAAACACATTGATTATCTAATATTGATGATAGAAACACATTTAGAGTAAAATGTCATACAACAATACAGATGCAGTATATAGTTTGACAATTGCTGTGTTATGAAATGTGGCTTTGAAAACAACCTAAGTACGCCTACGGGGATTGGTAGATGCCAGATAATTGAAATTTCTGGTTGCTTGAAACTTCATGTTGTGTGAATGGAGAACTAATGGCAAGGCATGCCAATTTTAAACTTCCGAATTTTTAACCCATTTAATTTTCCAAGATTTTTTTTTGCCAGTTGCTTGAGCTTGGCGGTTGCTTGAATTCCAGATAACAGAGATTTTACGTATTAAAGATAATCAGAGGCCCCTCAAAAGAGGATTTGTCTTTCCAATCTGTCAATGAGCTGCTTGTGACACTCAGTGTACTTGTCTTCTAATCCTGATCCTGTCCAAAAGACTTGAAAGGAACTGGCCACGCAAAAGCAATTCTCTTCTGCATCTGAACGTATGTCTTTCATTACACAATCATTAATGAACCAAATTTGCATTGCTGTAGGTAGAGACTAATCATCGTTATAGACATCATGTTGAGACAAAACATGCACTCATACCAT
This sequence comes from Narcine bancroftii, assembly GCF_036971445.1. NCBI lineage: Eukaryota > Metazoa > Chordata > Chondrichthyes > Torpediniformes > Narcinidae > Narcine > Narcine bancroftii. Next base: position 78,975,365 of record NC_091472.1, on the reverse strand, counting down.
TTTAAAGGAAGCATTATCTTAAAGTGGAGGGGATGCAGTGCAGGGAATGTGGGTTTGTGATGCTGAGGGCAAGACATGCTGTGATCTGTTAACCAAAGTTCTAATTGCACAGAGACAAAAGATAAAAGAAAGTTTTGTGAAGTTGGCTCCAATCCCCTTGATGAAGATGGATGATTGCTGCTGCTTGGTCTATGATCAACACTCTCAGGCAGTCTGAAGGAGGATGTGAAAAACAGATGAACGAGCAGCAGGAAATCCAGATGTGCAGTTTAACCATGTGCCTTGTAAATATGATTTCTCTAGAATTTGTTCTGAAAGAATCCTGTCGTGGAAATATCAGGATGTTATTTTCCAGATAGTATCTCCAGCTTCCGTTTCTCACAGTGATGAATAGGCCAGTTCCCACAGACTAGACAAGATTCAAAATGTCTCTAATTTGTAACTTTTAAAGAACAAAAGGCTCAATCTTAGTGCATAGCTAGCTAGTGATGCAAGGTGTCATGCAACATTCAGCACAGATGGTATCTCTGTTGCTAGATTTTTGCCTAAGCGGAGATTTGCTTCCACTAGGTCAGCCTTATGTGGACACTTGCTGTCCAACTTAGTCTCTAAGTGACAATTGATAGATTGCTCCATTTGTTGACCTGTACAATATAGATAGGAAAATAGTGTCATTAAATGCATCTGTATTTCATGTTTTTTTTTCAGGCCCTAGATGTCACTTTTCCATCCATTTATTAGAAACACATCTGCCTCCAACCCATGGATTAATGACTTGCTGAACTCAGGTATCAGAAATATTTAAAATTTGATCAGCAGTCTTGCTAAGTTAACTGAGGAATGCCGGCAACAGGGGGACCCAGTTTCACAGAGAGGAGGTATTCACTAGGATTTCACCCTGTTTTTCAATCCCTCTGGAAATAGATATGTGCGTAGGTGAAACATAAAAGTCTGAGATTGTAATTAAACACAGAGAAATGCTGGAAGAACTTACTCCGTTTCACAGTGTCCATAGGAGGTAAAGATAAATTACCATCATTTCAGGTGTGATCCCTTCTTCAAGGTATAAGCAAAAATCAGGCAGGTATGTGTGGGTGTTCGGCTAGATTGGGCTTAGGCTAAGGTACCTAGGGAGATCAAACCTAGATTTTCCAGTCACCATCTTTGCTTAGCCTCTGCACTGACCTGCTTTTTAAAAAATTGGGTTAACCTTGCTCATGAAGTAATTGCTCCAAAGATCCAGCTTTAATTAATGACGTCCACAAATGGAGTAAATCTTCTCCAAGGGTCAGCTACCATTTTCTCTGGAGCTGGAATCCAGAAGAAGTCAGACTACAGAAAACTCAGAGAAACAGACAGCAAGGAATGAATAAACATCATTATATTTACTTTTCACCTACAAACAATATGACAAGAGATCAAAGTGGAGCTATATGTAATTAAATTAGAAACCTTTAATGGAATATTCAAATCTTCTAAAAATCTTTCATGTATCATTTTAATCTTTCAGACGTTGACTTTGAATGTTATGTATTTCATGTGCAATTGATATTGTATATAATTAGAGTCAAACATGAAGACAAGGGAAGTAAAATATGGCTTACGGCATATTACATTGAAGATACTGGCTAGTTGCCAGTGAATTAGAAGATGTCAGCCTGATGTTAGGGTTCACTTTACTCTGTCAGTTTACTTCAAGCAGTGGATGTTGATCAAGATTATTGTGTAATGCACAAATGAAACAATAGGATAATAATTTTAATTGTTGCTTAATGCATAAAATTCATGGTTAAGCATCAAAATCCAAAATTTGTAGTCTGAGCTGTACCACCACCACCCCCCCCCCACCCCCCCACCACAATCAAATTTGTGAAAATGACTCCTTGCTCTCTGCTACACCATCCAGAACACTGACTGGATCAGAATTACTTGATTCACAAACATGAGACACACATTTTTGCTATAACACCTTTGGCTCTTTGGAGAACACTCCTTCAGTTTACTTAGACATCATTTTCCATAATGAATAACGTTCAACCCTGTGAGGAAATATGTAGCGCTAAAATCACCATCATGAATTTGACCAGCCTTTTTGATTTAAAAAATTTTACTTAATCAAATGTTTTTTTCTGGGAATAAAGCCCAGAAAAATATGAGCTCAGCTCATCAACTTAGCAAGAGGAATAATTATTAATTGCTGCCAGTCAACGTTTATCATTGCCAGAATGGACTCACATTCCATCAGATTTTAATTATTTTTTTCTCTCTCTGCTTCTGGCTTGACATTGAATTCACTGTTCTACCTTACCGTCCCATGTTCAAATGCACTATCCAATCCTTAAGTCTGAGCGATTGAAGAGATTTCCAGTTACTCATCAACTATAAGAAATATGAGCAGGAGAAGGCCATCCTGCTCTGCCACTCAATGAGATCAGAGTCCATCTAATGATTGGCTCTTCTCCACCTACTTGCCTTTTCCCCATATCCCTTAATTCCCCTATTACGTAACTCCTCGACTAAACTCTCTGAAGGAAGATAAACTAATCTTTGGTCCATTTTGCAAAGAGAGATACATAGAGCAATGTGTTTGAGACATGACAAAGGAAGTTAAAGGAAACTAGGCAACTTCAATTTAAAGGATATCTCTGGGTGGTACTCTCTCCATTGATCTTTATGTCCTGCACACTGAACAGACTAAGTATAGGAAAACTGGAAAGGTCAAACCTAACTGTGGGGCTGGTACAAAGCAGAAGGGCTCATATGTAATCTTGTTACATTTTAATATCAGGGAGGAGCTGAGCCTCAATGGTGTTCATGTTTTTGTAGTGGATTAGCAGAGCGACAGAGCAGGGAACTAAAATGGTATGTCTCAGGAAAATTTAATTTGCTTTTAAATTTAGAAAGCTCAACTGACTTGATAACCAAACTATTATAGAATCAGAATGCTTGGCAGAAATAAGTAGTGAGTAAATATTGTCAGAAGAGAAAGGGGAAAAAAAAACTTTGATGCAATACCAGCCTTACTATATCACAACATTGACAAAGCAAAACATTCCGATGCACTCACCAAACAAACTTGGATGCCAGACCATTTGAGGAGATCTTACTGCAGATGGCCAAAAATGTGGCGAAGGAGGGAGTGTCTTTAAGGAGGCAAGAATGGGTAGAAAGGCAGAGGAGAGTAAGAAAAGAAGTTCCTAGAACCATTCAGGGATGAAGGCACAGCGAACACGGGCCAGGATTGGAAAAACATCGAGTTTTCAGAGGTTTCTAGGGCCAGAGAGATTTTAGAGCAAGCAAACAGCATCCATCAAGAAATATGTAAATACAGATGAATATTTTGAACATAATTTTTTTTAAATCAGTTTCCACCCTTCTCTCACTTTCACCTCTCCCTCACTCATCATCTCGATCTCATTTCAGAGGGAGAAAACAAGAGCACAAGCAATTAGAAGCAGCACTCATCCACTTAGACCCACAAGCTGGACCCATCATTTAATATGATCATGGCAGATCTATCTTGGAGCTCTTCATCGCTGTACATCTTCCTGTGTAATTGCTGGAGATGCAACATTGATCCTAATGCCTTCTTGCCATCCGGTGCCTCAAAACCAGTGGGGTTTTACAAGTACTGATTTACAAATACTGCTGAAAGTTAACGGACCTTTAGACCCTGCTCACAATACACTCTGGTCTACAGAAGTAGATTTTGTGAAAGCTTTGTGGAATGCACCCATTTAATCCAAAAGCATGACCTTGACTTCCAATTGTAACTGTTTATTTCCCTCCATAGAACTAAAAAACCAGAAAGCATTACAGCATTGAAAGCAGGCCCTTCAGCCCTTCTAGATTGCACCAAACTATTATTTTGCCTAGTCCCACTGACTTCCACCCATTCCATATCCTTCCATACCCCTGTATTTTCTGCGCCTGTCCAATTTTTCCTTAGATGTTAAAATGAAGCCACAACTCCATCAGGCAGCTCATTCATACTCCCACCTCTCTAGTGTGAGGAAATTCCTGCTATTGTTTCTCTTAAACCTTTTCCCCTTTCACCTTTATGGTAAACCATTGTTGTATGTATTTGTCTGATTGGGAACACCCATTGGCCAGTTGTACCTGTGCCAGCCCCTCCCCCCCACAGGCTCCTGTATAAAGGTGATTCTTCCACAGCCCCCTCTTCAGGGCAGGACAGTCGAGCAGTATGGATGTGCCTTTGTTCTTTAGTGAATAAAAGCCTATTGGTTTCTCAACCTCAGTCTTTAAGTAATTGATGGTGCATCAACCCTTAACCCATGTCCTCTGGTTTGTATCTCACTTACCCTCAGTTGGAAAAGCCTACTTGCATTTATTTCATCTAAACCCATAATTTTGTATCGCATTTTCCATTCTCCCCTCATTCTTCTATGCTCCAGGGAATAGAGCACTAACTTATTTATCTATCCCTCTAATTCAGTTCCTCAAGTCCCAACAACATCCTTGTAATTTTTCTCTGCAATCTTTCAATTTTATTGATATCTTTCCTGTAGTTAGGTTACTAAATCTGCACCCAATACTCCAAATTTTTCCTATATAAATCATGCTACATAAGAGTTATAATTTGCAGCAGAGCTTGTTTGCAGACATGTACAAGTTATATAAAGTCCTAGAGGAAATATCTTTAAGAAATGTGTGCACACTGGGGCTTTGTGGCAAGTTTTGGATCTTGAGTGTTGCAATGGTGCCCTGAAGATCACTGGGATATTATTCAGGATGAACATTTTCCTTGCTTTTTCAAGCTAAGCAGTTTAACCTCTTGAAGAATAATGGGCCTGTAGAACACTACAGCACAGAAACAGGCCCTTCAGCCTATCTAGTCAGTGCCAAACTATTATTCTGCCTCATCCCGATGACTCCACCCTGATCATAGCCCTCCATTCTTCTTCTATCCATATACCTATCTAAAATGTTCTTAAATGTCAAAATTGAGCCCAGTGGTAGCTCGTTTCACACTCTCTCCACTCTCCCTAATGTTCCAATTAAACATTTCCCCTCTCACCCTTAACCCATATCTACTTCTTATTTTACCTAACCTCAGTGGAAAAAGCCTGCTTGCATTCACTCCATTTATACCCCTCATAATTTTGCATACCTCTATCAAATCTCCCTTCATTCATCTGCAGTCCAGGGAATAAAGATATAATTTGTTTAACTTTTCCCTGTAACCTAATTCCTCAAGTCCCAGCAAAATCCTGGTAAATCTTCTCTGCACTCTTTCAATTTTATTGATATTCAAAACTCCACACAATACTCCAAATTTAGCCTTACCAATCTCATATACAAATTTACCATTACATCCCAACTCCTGTACCCAATACTTTGATTTATGAAGGCCAAAATGCCAAAAGCTCTCAGATGCACCATCAATCACTCAGAAGACTATTGTGGAGAAACCAATAGGCTTTCATTCACTTCAGAACATAGCATACCTCTATTGTTCGGTTGTCCTGCACTGAGTTGCAGGGGCCTGTGGAACATTCACCTTTGTACAGGAGCCTGTCGGGAGGGGCCACAGGTACAACTGGCCAATAGGTATGCTTGACCAGATTTAGCTCATGCAGAGCTCAAGAAACACTGCTTACCAGAGAAGAGTCAATTACCAACTGTTTTTTATTTTAAACAATTGTGCACCTCATAATGGGGAGTGATGTCAACACGCTTCATAAAGGGGAATGAAGTTAGCGCGCTGCAGAGTCATTGTCTCTCTGGCAACCTGCCAGCACGGAAGCAACACGCTCAGTCAACCCACAGCGGTCTGCCAATGTGGGCTTCTCCTGGGCAAAGAAGGGGAGCCTGCACCATTCTGTGCTGACCACTCAGTGCGGCGATTCTGCCTGTCTAGCTGTGGGTCGCTCAGTCAGCCACACAGATAATTATACATTACAGTGGTCTTCTTTCTTTGGCTTGGCTTCGCGGACGAAGATTTATGGAGGGGGTAAATGTCCACGTCAGCTGCAGGCTCGTTTGTGGCTGACAAGTCCGATGCGGGACAGGCAGACACGGTTGCAGTGGTTGCAGGGGAAAATTGGTTGGTTGGGGTTGGGTGTTGGGTTTTTCCTCCTTTGTCTTTTGTCAGTGAGGTGGGCTCTGCGGTCTTCTTCAAAGGAGGTTGCTGCCCGCCGAACTGTGAGGCGCCAAGATGTATGGTTTGAGTCTACCACACTGTTTACAACCCTTTCTAACTGTGATGCCATTTTCAGGGAATTATGTGTCTGCATTTCCAGATCTCTGTTCTACCACACTCTTCAGTGCCCTACCATTTACTGTGTACGTCCTACCTTGGTTTGTACTTCCAAAATCCAACACCTCCCACTTATCTGTATTAAATTCCATCTGCCATTTTCAGTCCATTTTTCGAGCTGGTCCAGATCCCTCTGCAAGCCTTGAAAGCCTTCCTCGCTGTTCACTCCACCTCCAATCTCTGTGTCATCTACAAATTTGCTGATCCAATTTACTACATGATTATGTAGATCATTGATATAGATGACAACAATGGACTCAGCACCAATCCTTGAGGTACACCACTAGTCACAAGGCTTCAGTCAGAGAGGTGATCATCCACTATCACTCTCTGGCTTCTCCTATAAAGCCAAAGTAGAATCCAGTTTATTACATTACCATGAATACTGAGTGACTGAACCTTTCTGACTAATCTCCCAGGTGGGAACTTGTCAAAGGCCTTACTTTTTTTTTTAATTTTTATTTTTCACACCATAAACCACATTAACCATGATACATACTTTTTCCTTTTCAAATATATACAGTGCCATTTTCTCCCCCCCACTCCCCCCTCCCATCCCACCCTCCCTACCTCCCCCCTCCCATCCATTTAAAGTACAAAATCTAGGATACATTAAACCAGTCAAACAATGTTGTCATTCAATAAAAATAAACAAGAAATTCCACTGAGTCAATTCTTCTCATTTCCTTCTCCTTTCGTTAATTTAGGTAGTGAATGTCCCCGGTAGGTTTTTGCTATTGTGTTTCATGTAAGGCTCCCATATTTGTTCAAATATTTCAATATTATTTCTTAAACTATATGTTATTTTTTCTAATGGAATACATTTATTCATTTCTATATACCATTGTTGTATTTTCAAATTATCTTCCGATTTCCAGGTTGACATAATACATTTTTTTGCTACGGCTAGAGCTATCTTAACAAATCTTTTTTGTGCATCCTCCAAATCAATTCCAAATTCTTTGTTTTTTATGTTACTTAGGAGGAAGATCTCTGGATTCTTTGGTATATTGTTTTCTGTAATTTTATTTAATATTTGGTTTAGATCTTCCCAAAATTTTTCTACTTTCTCACATGTCCAGATTGCATGAATTGTTGTTCCCCTTTCTTTTTTACATCGAAAACATCTATCAGATACTGTTGGGTCCCATTTATTTAACTTTTGAGGTGTAATGTATAGCCTGTGTATCCAGTTATATTGTATCATACGTAACCTCGTATTTATTGTATTTCTCATCGTTCCAGAACATAACTTCTCCCATGTTTCCTTTTTTATCTTTATATATAAATCTTGTTCCCATTTTTGTTTAGTTTTACCATTTGTTTCCTCATTCTCTTTTTCTTGCAGTTTAATATACATATTTGTTATAAATCTTTTGATTATCATTGTATCTGTAATCACATATTCAAAGTTACTTCCCTCTGGTAAACTCAGACTGCTTCCTAATTTGTCCTTCAAGTAGGATCTCAATTGGTAATATGCCAGCACTGTATCTTGAGTTATATTGTATTTATCTTTCATTTGTTCAAAGGATAATAATCTATTTCCTGAAAAACAATTTTCTATTCTTTTGATCCCTTTTTTCTCCCATTCTCTAAAGGAAAGGTTATCTATTGTAAAAGGGAGTAACTTATTTTGTGTCAATATTAGTTTTGGTAATTGATAATTTGTTTTATTTCTTTCTACATGAATCTTCATCCAAATATTGAGTAGATGATGTAATACTGGAGAACTTCTATGTTGTACCAATATTTCATCCCATTTATATAATATGTGTTCAGGTATCTTTTCCCCTATTTTATCTAATTCTAATCTAGTCCAATCTGGCTTTTCCCTTGTTTGATAAAAATCTGATAGGTATCTTAATTGTGCGGCTCAATAATAATTTTTAAAGTTTGGCAGTTGTAAGCCTGCTTGTTTATACCATTCTGTTAATTTATCGAGTGCTATCCTCGGTTTCCCCCCTTTCCATAAAAATTTCCTTATTATTTTCTTTAACTCCTTGAAGAATTTCTCTGACAGGTGTATTGGCAATGCCTGAAATAGGTATAATATCCTTGGAAAAATGTTCATTTTAATACAGTTTATCCTTCCTATTAGTGTTAGTGGTAAATCTTTCCAATGCTCTAAATCGTCCTGTAATTTTTTCATTAGTGGATAATAATTGAGTTTATATAGTTGGCCGAGATTTTTATTTATTTGTATACCTAGGTATCTTATTGCTTGCATTTGCCGTCTGAATGGTGATTCTTTCTTAAATTTTGAGAAATCCGCATTATTCATAGGCATTGCTTCACTTTTATTTACGTTAATCTTGTAACCCGACACTTCTCCATATTCCTTCAATTTCTTATATAATTCTTTTATTGATAGTTCTGGTTCTGTTAAGTATACTATAACATCATCCGCAAATAAACTGATTTTATATTCCTTGTCTTTTATTTTTATCCCTTTTATATTATTTTCTGTTCTTATCAATTCTGCTAGTGGTTCTATAGCTAACGCGAACAATAAAAGTGATAGTGGGCATCCCTGCCGTGTTGACCTGCTTAAGTTAAATTGCTTTGATATATATCCATTTACTGTCACTTTCGCCAATGGTCCCTTATATAATGCTTTAATCCAATTAATATACTTCTCTGGTAAACTAAATTTTTGCAATACTTTGAATAAATAATTCCATTCTACTCTGTCAAAGGCCTTCTCTGCGTCTAAAGCAACTGCTACTGTTGGCGCTTTACTCCCTTCTACTGCATGAATTAAGTTAATAAATTTACAAATATTGTCTGTTTTGCGTCTTTTTTTAATAAATCCAGTTTGGTCTAGATTTACCATTTTCGGTACATACTCTGCTAATCTGTTTGCTAATAGTTTAGCTATTAGTAAAGATATTGGTCTATATGACGCTGGTGCGATTGGATCTTTCCCTTGCTTTAGTATTACTGTAATTATTGCTGTTTTACATGAATCTGGTAAGCTTTGTGTTTTATCAGTCTGGTTGATTACTTCCAGGAGGGGTGGAATTAATAAATCTTTAAATGTTTTATAGAATTCTATTGGGAATCCATCCTCTCCTGGTGTCTTATTATTTGGTAATTTTTTTATTATCTCTTGTATTTCTACTATTCCAAATGGTTCTGTTAATTTTATTTTGTTCCTCTATTTGTAGTTTTGGTAGTTTGATTTTAGTTAGAAATTCATCTATTTTCCCTTCTTTCCCTTCGTTTTCAGTTTGGTATAATTGTTCATAGAATTCTCTAAAGTTTTCCTTGATCTCCTTTGGATTATATGTTTTGTTTGTCTTGTTTCCTTGATGCCAATACCATTTTCTTAGCTTGTTCTGTCTTAAGCTGCCATGCAAGAATTTTGTGCGTTTTTTCCCCTAGTTCATAATATTTCTGTTTTGTCTTCATTATATTCTTCTCCACCTTATATGTTTGTAGTGTTTCATATTTTATTTTTTTATCTGCCAATTCTCTTCTTTTAATTGTATCTTCCTTCATTGCTAATTCTTTTTCTATATTTACTATTTCCCTTTCCAACTGCTCTGTTTCCTGATTATAGTCCTTCTTCATCTTGGTTACATAACTTATTATTTGCCCTCTAATGAACGCTTTCATTGCATCCCATAGTATAAACTTATCTTTCACTGATTCCGTGTTTATTTCAAAATACATTTTAATTTGTCTTTCAATGAATTCTCTAAAATCCTGCCTTTTGAGTAACATGGAGTTTAATCTCCATCTATACATTCTTGGAGGGATGTCCTCTAACTTTACTGTCAATATTAAGGGTGAATGGTCCGATAGTATTCTAGCTTTATATTCTGTTTTTCTTACTCTATCCTGCATACTAGCTGATAACAAGAATAGGTCTATTCTTGAGTATGTTTTATGTCTAGCCGAGTAATATGAATATTCCTTTTCCTTTGGGTGTTGTTTCCTCCATATATCCAAAAGTTGCATTTCTTCCATCGATTTAATTATAAATTTGGTTACTTTGTTCTTTCTGTTAATTTTTTTCCCAGTTTTGTCCATATTCGAATCCAAATTCAGGTTGAAATCCCCTCCTATTAATATGTTCCCTTGCGTATCTGCTATCTTCAAAAAAATATCTTGCATAAACTTTTGATCTTCTTCATTAGGTGAATATACATTGAGTAGATTCCAAAACTCCGAATATATCTGACATTTTATCATTACATATCTCCCTGCTGGATCTATTATTTCCTCTTCTATTTTAATTGGCACATTTTTACTAATTAATATAGCTACTCCTCTTGCTTTTGAATTATACGATGCTGCTGTTACGTGTCCTACCCAATCTCTCTTTAATTTCTTGTGCTCCAATTCAGTTAAATGTGTTTCTTGCACAAATGCTATATCAATTTTTTCTTTTTTCAGTAAATTTAGCAGTTTCTTCCTTTTAATTTGGTTATGTATTCCGTTAATATTTAAAGTCATATAGTTCAGCGTAGCCATTTTATACTTTGTTTATCTTCCCTTTCCGTTTCTCCATCATTACCTTTCCTTCTTATCCATTTCTGCTTTCTTGTTTTGAACACTTTATAAGACAACATTTCTAAAACATCAAACATTTTTCCTATTCTCCTATTTAAAACTTCTTTAACCCCATTCTCCCCTCCCCCTCCTGAGTTGTCCTTTATCCCTTGTCAGACAACCACATCTCCCCTCTCCATTTGGATTTGCGAATTCACTCGCAAACGTCAGCTGATTTTGCAGTGACCGTAACTCCTCCCCATCCAGCCCCCCGCAGAAAAGATTTCAATTTTCATATGTAACAAAGGTCACTCTTTTAATTCCCTCCTTATTCCCTCTATTCCATTTCCCTCCCTTATTAATTCTTGTCTATACTCTATATATTTTCCTCTAAATACGGATACATTCATGTATGCACACTATATATATATATATATATATACACATATACCCCTTTACACACATACATATAGATCGTGGTCATTTTTACTCTTATTACATGTCTTCATCTCTCTGCTTGTTTTGTAGTTGTTCTGCAAATTTCCTTGCTTCCTCTGGATCCGAGAATAGTCTGTTTTGTTGCCCTGGAATAATTATTTTAAGTACCGCTGGGTACCTTAACATAAATTTATATCCTTTTTTTCCATAAGATCGTTTTCGCTGTATTGAACTCCTTCTTCTTCTTTAGGAGTTCAAAACTTATGTCTGGATAGAAAAAAAATTTTTGACCTTTATATTCTGGTGGCTTTTTCTCCTCTCTTACTTTCTTCATTGCTTTCTCCAATATATTTTCTCTTGTTGTATATCTTAAGAATTTTACTAAAATGGATCTTGGTTTTTGCTGCGGTTGTGGTTTCGGGGCTAAAGTTCTATGTGCCCTCTCTATTTCCATTTCTTCCTGTAATTCTGGTCTTCCCAGGACCCTGGGGATCCAATCTTTTATAAATTCTCTCATATTCTTGCCTTCTTCATCTTCCTTAAGGCCCACTATATTTATATTATTTCTTCTATTATAGTTTTCTATTATATCTATCTTCTGAGCTAATAGCTCCTGTGCTTCTTTAGCTTTTTTATTAGATTCTTCTAATTTCTCTTTTAAGTCTTTTACTTCCATATCTACAAATGTTTCTCGTTTTTCCATATTTTCCACTCTTTTTGCCAATTCTGATATGGCCACTTCCATTTTATTCATTCTTTCTTCTGCATTCTTAATTCTTCTTTTTATCTCATCAAATTCTTGTAATTGCCATTCTTTCACTGATTCCATATATTCTTTAAAAAAAGATACATCCATTGTCTTGCTTTTCTCTTCTTCTTCCACTTCTTTCTGTTCTGCTTCTTCTTCCTCTGGGTTGACCATCTGTTGTTTCCTTGTTTTCTTTTTACCCTCTCCTTTCTTGTTGTCGTTATTGTCTGTGTTCTGCACCTGCTGCTGTGCTGCAGGTGTCTCTCTCAGCTGTGGAGATCGACTCCGCAGCTGTTCCCCCCTCCCGTCAGTGTGTTTTTTTTTCATGCGCAGTTGTGCACTTTTACTCGGCTCTGCGAGCCAGTTTTGTAGTCCCAAGCCCGGGACCTCCACTGACCTGTGGGAGCGGGCCTCTCTCTCCGCGGCGGGCCTCTTCGGACAGGTAAGGCCTTCACCTTCTTCTTCCGACATCTTTCCTTCTTCTTTTCTTCCCGTTGTTTTTGGTTTTTCTTTCTTCGCTGCCATTTTCTTCACACTTTTACTTTCACTTTGCTTTGGTTTTTAAGTTTGTGCCTTTGCTTTTTCTCTATCTTTTTTTAACTTTTCTGGAGAGGGCTGGAGTTCCCCTACCGGCCACTACTCCATCACGTGACTCCTCCCCTCAAAGGCCTTACTAAAGTCCATGTAGACAACATTCACAGCCTATCCATCATCAACTTCCTGGTAACCTCCTCAAAAAGCTCTATAAATTTTGTTAAACACGACCTCCATTGTACATTGCCATGTTGACTATACCTAATCAGTTCATGACTATCTAAATACTTGTATATATGTTCTCTTAGAACACATTCCAATAACTTACCTGCTGCACTTGTCAGCCTCACAGTGCTCTAATTTCCTGAAATATTTCAGAGCCATCTGGTAGAAGATACCGTAGAACTTGGGTCCTTACGTCCAGATTGGGGAACAGTTTTTTCCTCACAAGCCATCAGGCTCCTGAATTCCTAGAACATATGTGGATAGTATACCATAGACGTTTACTGTATACGTTTTAATACTTTAATATTTCAATGTGTTTAACTTCTATTCTAACTTATATTTATGTAAATATGCTCCATGGTCCTGGAGAAACGCCATCTCGTCTTTTACGTGCAAGCATGGTATGAACAATAAATAAAGGTGACGGCTTAAACAATAAAACATTATGAGCTAGCCTCCAATCTTCATGAACCACACATTTTAAATATATCTGCCAGGGCCCCTACTATTTTTGCCCCAACTTCCCTCAAGGTCCAAGGAGATTTGATAGAGATATTTAAAATTATTTCTAATTCAGGTTTATTCGCTTTAAGACTGCAAGCACCTCCTAGAACTATAGAACATTACAGCATAGAAAAGACCCTTTAGTCCTGTTATGCTACCTAGTCCCACTGACCTGCACCCTGATCATAACAATCCATACCTCCCCCATCCATGTACCTGTCCAAATTCTTCTTAAACATTAAAATTGAGCCCCCATTCACCACTTCAGCTGACAACTCGCTCCACACTCCCACCACTCTCTGTTTGAAAAAGTTCCCCCTCATATTCCCCCTAAACTTTCCCCCTTTCACCCTTAACCCATGTCCTCTGGTTTGTATTCTCACCTACCCTCAGTTGTAAAAGCTGACATACATTTACTCTGTCTATCCCCCTCATAATTTTAAATACCTCCATCAAATCTCCCCTCATTCTTCTATGCCGCAGGGAATAAAGTCATAACCTATTTTACCTTTCCCTATAACCAATTTCCTGAAGACCGGGCAACATCCTAGTAAATCTTCTTTGCACTCTTTCTATCTTATTGATATCTTTCCTGTTGTTAGATGACCAAAATTGCACACAATACTCCAAACTTGGCCTCATCAACATCTTATTCAACTTTAACGTAACATCCTAACTCCTGAACTCATTACTTTCATTTATGAAGGCCTATATGCCAAAAGTTCTCTTTACAACCCTATCCACCTGTGTTGCCAATTTCAGGGAATTATGTATCTGTATTCCCAGATCCCTCTGTTCTACCTCACTCCTCAGTGCCCTACCATTTACCATATATGTCCTACCTTGATTATTCCTCTAAAGTGCAACACCTCACACTTGTCTGCATTAAATTTCATCTGCCATTTTTCAGCCCATTTTTCAGCTGGTCCAGATCCTTCTGAAGCTTTGAAAGCATTCCAGTTTACCACATTATCATCCATATCATTGATATAGATAACAAACAACAGTGGTCCCAGCTCCAATCCCTGAGGCACACCAATAGTCACAGGCCTCCAGTCTGAGAAGCAATCATCCATCACTACACTCTGGCTTCTCCCATGTAGCCAATATCGAATCCAGTTGACTACCTCCCCATGAATGCCGAGCGTCTGAACCTTTCTGACTGATCTCCCATGTGGGACCTTGTCAAAGGCCTTACTAAAGTCCATATAGACAACATCCACAGCTTTTCCTTCCTCAACTTTCTTGGTAACCTCCTTGAAAAACTAAAAGATTGGTTAAATATGACCTACCATGCACAAAGCCATGTTGACTACCTTTAATCATACCCTAGTTATCCAAATACTTGTATACGCGATCCCTAAGAACACCTTCTAATAACTTACCTACCACTGACATCAGACTCTCCATGGTTACCTTTGGAGCCTTTTTTAAACAATAGAACAACATGAGGTATCCTCGAATCCAGCGCCTCACCTGTGAATAAAGACATTTGAAATATTCCAGCCAGAGCCCCTACAATTTCAGCACCAGCTTCCCTCAAGGTTCAAGGAATATCTTGTTCTGGGGATTTATCCACCCTTATTTGCTTTAAGGCAGCAAACACTTCTTCCTCTTTAATTTGTATAGGTTCCATGACCTCCCTGCTTGTTTTCCTTACTTCCTTTGTGTTACGAACCCAGAGGACCCCAAAACCCAGCAGCAATAGATATTCACCAAGACAAATGGTTACTTAAACAAAAGATGCTTTTAATTATCTTTAAACATTAAAACAGGGTCACACTTTAACTTATCACTATTGACTTAACTAACCTAACTTAACCCCCTTCTAATTCTAAGTGCACATGTATGTAATGTTTGTGTGTAAGTTCAGCAAAGTTCTTTGATTCACAGTCCAATCTCACTTCTCATTCCTCCAAGTTCACTGGTTGCAGGCAATTCTTATACTGTGGACAGAATTTAACATTTATAAAGTTCACCAGGCTTTTGTGCTTGAAAGGTAAATGGTTACCACCAGGAAGGTTCTTGTTAGAGAGATATTTGTTGCTTGTTGGACACCCACAACTGATTCCTTTTTAATCAGCCACTTCAGTGTCTTGATGAAGAAACTTATCCCCTCAGGGTTCTCCAGATGATAACCTCTTTCTTCAGGTCACCGCTGAGTTCCTTTTTTTTCTCTTATTTCAAGTGAAATATGAGACAGCCAGTCCTCTCCTCTTGCATGAACCACAAGGGCTTTGACCAGGCTGAACTAAGCACTCACAACCCATCTTCCAAAATGGGGGTTTCCACAAGCTTGCCAGATTGTCCTGTTCCAGACCCAGCTGGTGCTGACTGTAAAACTGCAGAACTGATCTGTTTGTCTCTCTCTCTCTGTCTCTCTCTGTCTCTGTCTCTGTCTCTGTCTCTCTCTCTCTCTCTCTGTGTGTGTGTGTGTGTGTGTGTGTGTGTGTGTGTGTGTGTGTGTGTGTGTGTGTGTGTGTGTGTGTGTGTGTGTGTGTGTGTGAGAGAGAAAGCCTGTTTGCAAAACAACATGACCCCCTTAGAACAGCAAGATCCACTCCAGACAGTCTGTGGCTCCGACAAATTCTTTCTTCTGTTGCCTTTTTGTAAACAACAATCCATTCCATTAGTGAAGTCTCTTGGACACTCACCAAATCTTTTGCAAAGGCTCTGAGGCCGACATGTCTAGCATGAGCAGAGCTCCAGTATTTTAAATAAGATCAGTTTTAAAGTGTTTGTATGTGACCTACACTAAAATACCTGCCCCAATTTATTTCCCAAAAACATATCTATATACAATACAAACACAACATAATCTGAGTGAATACTGATGGAAAAAAGACATTTTAGATTTTAGATCTCCCCCGTCTCTTCTGGCTACATACAAAGCTGACCACTCCCTAGGAACCCTTAGGATTTTCCTTCACATTGTCTACCAAAGCAACCTCATGTCTCCTTTTAGCCTTCCTCATTTCTTTCTTGAGATGTTTCTTGGATTTTTTAATATTGCGTAAGTACCTAATTTGCTTCGTGTTGCCTATACCTGTTGTACACTTCTCTCTCTTCTTCTTAACCAAATCCTAAATATCCTTTGAAAACCAAGGTATCTTTTAACTTTGCCTTTAATCCTTAAATGAACAAACAAACTCTGTACTTTCAAAAGTTGAACTTTGAAGGGCTTCCACTTACTGAGTACGTCTTTGGCAGAAAACAACACAGCCTAGTTCATGTTTTCTAGATCCTTTCTCATTTCCTCAAAATTGGCCTTTCTCCAATTTAAAATCTCAACCCAAGGACCAGACCTATCCCTCTCCATAATTATCTTGAAGCTAAAGACATTATGATCACTTGACCCAAAGTATTCCCCTACAAATACTTCTGTCACTTGCCTTGCCTCATTCCCTAATTAGAGATCCAGTATTGCACTCTCACTAGTTGGTACCTCTATAGATTGATTTTGAAAGCCTCCCTGAACACATTTGACAAACTCTAAGACATCCAGCCCTATTACAGTATGGGAGTTCCAGTAATATATTAAAAGTTAAAATCATCTACTCACACAATTTTATGTTCCCTGCAGCTGCCTGCTATCTCCCTACAGGTTTGCTCCTCCTAATTCTCACTGGCCATTGAGCGATCTATAATACAACACCATGAATGTGATCATACCTTTCCTGTTCTTCAGCTCCACCCTTATAGCCTCAGTAGACGAGCCCTTTGGTCTATCCTGCCTGGCACAGCTGTAACAATTTCCCTGACGAGCAATGCTACTCCTCCCCATTTTATTCCTCTGGTCCATCACGTCTGAAACTATGGAACCTTGGAACATTGAGCTCCCAGTCCTGCCCCTCCTGCAACCAAGTTTTACTGATGATCAAAATGCCTTTCTACAATACTCCTTGCATAGAAATAAATGCACCTGAGAACATTATTTGTACCACGCACAATCCTTTAATTTCTGTTTCTATATACAATCGTAACATTATCTTTTTCCTCCTCACTCCACTATCTGCTCTGGCACCATGGTTCCTATTCCCTTGCAAATCTAGTTTAAACCTCTGGAGCACCACTAGCAAACCTTCCCACAAGAATATTAGTCCCCTCCAGTTCAGATGCAAAGAGATTGCTGGAACAGGTCCCACCTTCCCTGAAAGAGAGCCCAGCAATCCAGAAATCTGAAGCCCTCCCTCCTGTACCATCTCATTAGCCACATATGAAGCTGCATTATCCTCCTATTTTAACCTCACTAGCACGTGGCACGGGTAGCAATCCTGAGATCACAACCCTGGAGGTCCTGTCCTTCAACTTCAGAACTAACTCCCTGAACTCTCTTTGCATAACCCTTCCTACCCACGTAATTGGTCCCTACATGGACCACGACATCCGGCTGCTTGCCCTAACTCTTGTGAATACCGTAAACTCAATCTGAGATATCCCGAACCCTAGCACTAGGGAGGGAACATACTATTCAGGATTCTCAATCTCTTCCACAGAACCTGTTGTCGGACTCTGACTTTACCCTACCCTCAATTTAGTCTATGTGTCGTCTGAGTCCAGCGTGCTCGTTGAATGAAGTGATAGGAGAAGGTATTCGGTTCAACAATCAGTTTATTACACAGCACAAGAATAAAGCTTAACAGAGCTCTGGTTCAGTCGTTAGTTCATAGGTCACCTGCACAGTGAGCTATTCCCCAAGACTGAACCCTATTGTCCAGTCTGCTCAGTTTATATAGATCCAAATTACCATACAGAACAAAAGTTGGTTTCCTTTGCTAGATTTTTTACATAAAGTATATCACCAGCAATTTCCTATTCTACAGTTTATCTCGGGTGTAGACCTCTTATCTTAAATCCTCAAGATCAGACCATCCTATTGTTTTGAACAGAAATCAATTCCTACCCCAGATATTTCCAATTATCGTTCTGTTCCTGTCTGGCCAATTTCTTCTGTTCTCCTTAACACCTCCTCATGCCTTAATCTTCTTCCTAGACTGGCTTTCCATTCCCTTTGTTTCTTACAGGATGTTCTTTGTTCTGGTCTGCCCTGTGTCTCCTGTGCTACTCAACACCTCCTTCAGTTTGAGCATTCCTCCTAAATCGTTTCATACATTTCCTCTCCCTTGTATTTTGGCCAACTTTGCTCCATGCTGTGATTGCCACTTAATTACATTACTCTTTTCCCTTATCCATGAAGTAAATATAAAATTGTTACATAGTCATATATTCTGTGATATTTTAACCCCTATATTCCACCAGTAAACATGAAGTAAATATAATATTGTTACATAGTCATATATATTGTAAACATGAAGTAAAAATAAGATTGTTAAATAGTCATATATTGCATGATGATTTAACCCCTAGATTCCAACAGTCCCCCTTTTGGTCTCATGAAAATGAGACCAACCACCTGTTACCTTATTAGACCGAGACCTCAGGAGTTATTGCAAGGAGCGGCGTCTCCGACCCCTTGGTGTGATTATACTCTTGGGAGGGCAGTAGGGACAAATATATGCCTTGGGATCTGGGGATGGCTCTCTTGTTGAACCAGGCACTGGAGGCAGGGAAGGATGCACGGGATCAAGATCAAAGCCAACACCACCACTCCAGCAACTAGCACTGCAGTCTGTATCCATCCCCAGCCTCCAGAAAACAAATTTCCTAGCCATGCGCTGCCCAAGGGTCGCCAGGTCTGAACCGGGAATTTTGCGAATGCCTGAAGAAATATCCTTTACTGCTTGCCCATTGTCATCGATTTTTAAACAACAATTAGTGAGATTCAATTTCCCACACACTCCCCCCTCCGTGGCTAACAAATAGTCTAATGCTAAGCGGTTTTGAAACACCGTGGCCCTAATCTGTTGCTGCTCTTCTGCCAACAGATCAAGGCCCGTGGCTGTGTTATTGGTGATAATTTCCAAAATAGCTTGTAAACGAATCAGACGGTTTAACATGTAAATTGGGGTTCAATACCCCCAGGACCCATCCTGGGCCCAGGTGGCAGGTCCATAATAAGAAATAATGCGCTCTGGAGGCCAGTCCTCTCCCCACTCACCAATCTTTAAATCCCTCTTCTGACAGAGCCCCTGATATACACGTTCAGCTAACTGATGGGAGTCGTTCTGGGGTAAAAGCACAAATTGTGGTTGAATGATACCTATACAACATGTTCCCCTCCAGTCTGGCTCCAAAAAAGTGTATGCCATATTCCCACAAATCCAATATAGTCCCTCTGGAGCAAATTCGTGTGGAGAGGAATGAGCCCACAATTGTCTGAGTGAGGGAACCCCCTTATATGGATTATCCCCCGTGCAATTCCATACTACTTTACCACGGGAGTTATCTGTTATAGGTCTGCAATCTGCTTCATTCTGTGGGTCCAGGAACCACCGTGGTTGCTGAGGATGCCATTGAGGGAACTTCCCCAAGATTTTAACCCTTGTGCACCTCGAATCCCCTTTATACTGATTGCCTTGCTCCTTCCTGATACATTCCTCCCCTAATGGGTGATTTTCTAAGTGCCATGTCTGGTGGGGGCGCATCTCATCTGCCGATCCGTGAAAACCCATCAACTCCCACACCTCCAGGGGCTCCCCACTCCATGGCCATGACCCATCTCTTGTGGGTCCCCCACATACCCAACAGTTTTTTACCCCCAAGAGTTCTGCCGTAGTTTGGCTAAGGTCTACCCATCTATTGTTGCCTACTCTGTGAGTTGCTACCTGGCGTTTAGCGTTGGCATAGATATCCCCCTTTTCGCTGTCCCATACGTATGGTTGTTTTCCATTTTGCCACGAGTTCCCACTGTGTCCTCTGAATTGGTATTGAGCCCCCTTTCTCCTTATCTCTGTCTCCCTCCGGGGAACAAAACCATGTTATTCCTTGTGGACAGCGGTCTCGATTTGGCGTGAACTGTAACGATCCCCTATTGAACTTAACATCATACATTTGTCCATTATGAACACACTAACGTCCCATGTGAGTCCCCACACAGTGTTCAGGAAAGTCAGTCCAATCAGCAAAGTACTGTTCTTTTTCGTTATGCGACCCCCAGGCTGAATGCAAACACTTCATACAGTGATTTTCTTCCCCAGATCCTTCAAGGGCTCAGAACACCAGCACCCATAATCCCCACATAGTATTCATCCCAGCTCCCTTAATTGTTTTGACGTCAATATATTGATTATAACGTCAAACACTGATATACAGTCACCATAGTCCAATAGTCTCTTTAAAAAGGGACACATTAAATATTCTTAGTCCGTAGTTTCTTCACAGAGTCCCAGTCACTTCTGTTCGAATCTGTTCTAGTGTCCGTGTCGGTGGGTCCGTTGCTGTTCACTGACTCCATGATACCACGTCTCGCCTTTTCCCTGTAGTCGAACCGCGTGGGACATTCTCTCCACCACTCTGTAGGGTCCTGTCCACCTGGGCTCCGACCCCTTTCTCTTGATCACCTTTAGCAGAACCCACTCCGCGACTGATGGTATTGGTGTTTCCCCTTTTCTGTCGGTACTTGTGACCTGTTGTGAAAAATCTGACACCAGAGCCGTTAGTTTATCATAATAAAGCTTGCATCTCATTGAACTTACCTCATTCTTCATGGTCTGAATTCCGGCTCCAGGTCCCGGAAACTGGTGCCCCGTTTGTAGTTCATACGGAGTAAATCCTGTCACAGAACTTACCGAACTCCTTATTGACATTAACACCAGGGGCAACGCATCCACCCAATTTAGTTTGGTCCGTGCCTGTACTTTCCCGATCTTACCTTTTATTGTTTGATTCATCCTCTCCACTTTCCCTTGGGATTGTGGATGGTACACCGTTCTAAAGGCATGTTTCAACCCCAACATCGCTTCTACCTCCTGTAGATCTTTATTCCTAAAATGACTTCCATTATCTGACCTAATTTTTCTAGGGAATCCATGTCTTGGAATATACTGGTTGATCAGGAACGTACTTACCATCCTTGCCTCTTCTCTTTTGGCAGGGATTGCCTCTGGCCACCCTGTGAACACATCTACTGCTACTAAGAGGTATCGATAGCCACTTGCCCTCTCAATCATGTCCGTGTAATCAATTACAATTTCCTGCCCTGGTAACTTAGGCAACGGAAACTGTCCTTCATGCAGCTTCACAGTCGCCTTGACATTGAAAGTTATACATATCGCACACTCTCTGATATAGTTCTCCACCATCGCCGGCAGGAAGGGGTGCCACCAATGTATCAAATACCTTATCATCTGCTTCTTTCCACAGTGTGTTAACCCATGCGCCTCCTCTAGGAGGGGTTTCATGAGTCCAGATGGTAAAACTGGCCTACCGTCTATCGATCTCCACAGTCCTTGATCCTCGGTTGCCCCCCTTTCCTCCCACACCATCCTTTCCTGAGGTGATGCCTTTGCTTGTTCCTGAATTATTACTTCTACCTCACATGGTGGCAATAAGTCATGTGCCATTCTGTCTGCCTGTGTCATAATAAACTGAGGGCCGTATCCTGCTGCCCTTTTTGCGGCCATGTCCGCTTCCTGATTTCCCCGAGCTACTATCGTATCTGTTCTATCATGTCCTTTACATTTAATAACTGCTAATGCCCTTGGTTTCAGGAGGGCCTCAGCCAATTTCCTAACATCCTTCTCGTGTTTAATTGGGGTCCTTGCTGCTGTTAAAAACCCACTTCTAATCCATTGACTAAGCTCAACCTGTATTGTCCCTACCACATATGCCGAATCTGTATATATATTGACCTCCTTTCCTTCTGCCCATTCTAATGCTGCTATCATTCCCTGTAGTTCTGCCACTTGTGCTGACTCCTTTCCTCTCACTGCCCCTGTAATGATTTCTTCAAATCCTCCTGTAGTTTTTCGTACCACCGCATAGGCGGCTTTCAATCCATCCGTGGGGTGTCTGTAACAACAACCATCTGTAAGACCTGTAAGTCAGGTCTTATTTTAATATCCTTTACTACCCTCTTTTCACAACAGTGTGGCTCTCCCTCTCCCATATTGTCTGCCATGTTAATGCCTTCATGGGTAAACGTAACATTTGGAGCATTCAGGATCTTTTCTAGTCTCGTCTGCCTTAGCGAAGTCATTGTAAATGCTGTCGAGCTCACAAATGCTACAATACTATGTGTTGTTAATACCGTCAGGCCATGTCCCATCACTAAGTGTGCCACCTTTTGTAGAATCTTTGCTACCCCCGCTGCATGTCTCGTACATGGTGGGTGTCTGTCTTCCGTCGGATCCAGTGTGATACTCACATACATGAGCACACATCTTCCACCCACTTTTTTCTGAAAAAAGAACACCATTAATTGTGTGTGCTTTTTCAAAAACATCCAAAAAGAAAGGTTGTTTATAATTTGGAATCGCCAAATCTATAGCTGTTGTAAGAGCTTGCTTCAGTAGAATAAAACTCATCTCAGCCTGTGCAGTCCAATCAAGTGTAGCTCCCAGATTCCTCATCCCCTGCTCATTCACTAAAGTTCGCAGTGGATGTGTCAACTCACCATACGATGGGATAAACTGCCTACTATAACCTGACAAACCCAAAAACGAAAGCATTTCCTTAACTGTCTTTGGTTTTGGATGATGTAGTATCGCCGTTCGATGTTCAGGGGAAATCCCTGTACCTTTCGCTGAGACCATTCTACCTAAAAAGGAGACCACCTGTCTGCAGCATTGCAGCTTTGAGCGAGAGACTTTAAAGCCTGCCTTGAACAGCTGCATCAGCAGGAGACGTGTGGCCTCCAAACAGGAAGCATGATCAGGTGCTGCCAATAGGATGTCATCTACGTACTGGATCAGAACTACCCCACCTGGCAGTACTAAACTCCCCAGCTGTTCCTTCAAAACCTGATTGAAAATCCCTGGAGATAAGATAAAGCCCTGCGGAAGTCTAGTATAGCATAACTTTCCACCTCTATACGTGAAAGAAAACACATCTCTTAATTGTTCTGGCAGCGGCAAACAAAAAAAGCATTCGCTAAATCTATGCAAGAGAACCACTTGTGGTCAGGGGTTAAAGCAGTCATGGCAGTATATGGGTTCGGTACTGGAACTGTGGGTGTTTGCACAATACAATTGATGCGTCTTAAATCATGGGCCATCCGATATTTGCCCGTCTCCTGTTTCGGAACAGGTAAGATGGGTGTATTCCAACTTGAGCACGAATGCTCCAACACCCCTCCATTAAGCCCTCAATGGCATTTGCCAGATCCACCTCAGCTTCAGGTTTGTGGGGATACTGTGTCTGCCAAATTGGAATATAATCTGACAGTTCGAAGGTTATGGGATCAGCCTGCTGACAAAAACCCACATCTGCTGATCCCACTGACCACAGGTTCTCAGGGAGAGAATCTAGCATAGGGGCCGAGTCGGGATGATCCATCTTCTCTCTACCATGAAAGCGTTCAATCTGTCTATGCTCAAGGAGGACTCGATCATTTGTCGGGTACAAAATCCTGTACGCCTGACCAGATGAGGAGAACTGCACTGTCGGTATTTGGGTATCGGACCAATCCCTTAAGGACATCAAGTTCCGACACATCGGTCCCAAATCTTTTGCCTGGTGAGTAGTGCCAATTGCAAGGGTGACATGCGGAATGGCCTCACCTGCCATCACATACCACTCCAGCTGTTCAGATGTCAGTGCTACCGTAGCGGCCACTCCCTCCTTTCCTACCACTATGTAGACCGAATTAATCTCTCATTGCATGCCCTCTACCTCTTCATAAAAGGCATGCTGATAAATTTCATCCCCATCCCTATCGTAAAAGAAGATCACATGGAGGGTGTCCGAGGGAGGGGTATACGGGTGTAACGTCTGGATCCACGGCTTCCATTGATTATAAAGCTTTAGCAGCCCTCCCTTCTGTGGGTCCTCCGGTTCCAACAGCCCCCAGTAAATGTCAGCCCATAGTCTGCCCTTCTCTGTTCCTTCACTTCTTTCTGCAGTTTAAGCCTTCTTCTATTCCATATAGATCCTTGTCCCTTTGCCTCATGTTCCTGTACCTCCTTTGCTGCTTCCCTCTCGGCTTCTCCTAAGTACATTACCAGCCGGATTTTTTCAAACCCTCGCGGTACCTTCCCCTGACTCTGCAGCTCTTTCCATATCTGTTCGTACCGTGCCATAGCCTGTACCTCCTCTCGCTTCGGTAATCCTCCCAGTAATTGATTCCTTGTTCTTTCTCACTGTCTTCCCCGAACTTTTGCCCTACATCCCTAATTACTCCTTCCATCTTATGCTCCGATTTTTAACCCTTTAGACTTCGTACTTCACTGGGTCTCTCCCCTGGTAGGATTTTGCCACCCTGCAATCTACTTCGACCCTTCACACGTTATTATAAACACCAGCGGCACACTGTACACAATACTTAAACAAATAACTATTACCCAAGATATACAATCCTTAAACAAATACTTTTTATACACTACTATGATACACGATCCTTAAACAAATACTTATTACACACTACTAAAACAAATAACTATAACACAATGTACCTTATTCTATTTGGCCAAGTGTCTAAACTTATATCTCGAGATCTCTACTAGGGGCCTCTAACCCTATTCTTCCAGGGGGCCTCTAACCCCCGTTTTCTACAGGGGACTCTAACCTCCGTCCCTTACAGGGGACTCTAACCCCCGTTACCTACAGGGGCCTCTAAGCCCTGAAGCTTTATTCCTTGGCTTCTACTAGGACTTTTGCAGAGTAGTGACAACACACAATTTTATCCTGGCCACTAGCAGAACTTCGTTCACACAGGCGTCTGCTTACCTCTTTTTGTTGAGTGGCCACTTGTTGTTACCACCACACCACAATCGACCGTTGTGTCGTCTTTTTCTCTTCTGTCACTTCTCCATCTTCATGATGTCGTGGTCACCAAATTGTCAGACTCTGGCTTTACCCTACCCTCAATTTAGTCTATGTGTCGTCTGAGTCCAGCGTGCTGGTTGAATGAAGTGATAGGAGAAGGTATTTGGTTCAACAATCAGTTTATTACACAGCACAAGAATAAAGCTTAACAGAGCTCTGATTCAGTCGTTAGTTCATAGGTCACCTGCACAGTGAGCTATTCCCCAAGACTGAACCCTATTGTCCAGTCTGCTCAGTTTATATAGATCCAAATTACCATACAGAACAAAAGTTGGCTTCCTTTTTACATAAAGTATATCACCAGCAATTTCCTATTCTACAGTTTATCTCGGGTGTAGACCTCTTATCTTAAATCCTCAAGATCAGACCATCCTATTGTTTTGAACAATTCCTACCCCAGATATTTCCAATCATCGTTCTGTTCCTGTCTGGCCAATTTCTGCTGTTCTCTTTAACACCTCCTCATGCCTTAATCTTCCTCCTAGACTGGTTTTCCATTCCCTTTGTTTCTTGCAGGACATTCTTTGTTCTGGTCTGACCTCCTTCAGTTTGAGCATTCCTCCTAACTAAATCGTTTCATACATTTCCTCTCCATTGTATTTTGGGACAATTCTACCCCTACTGTACTCAGCCAACTTTGATCCATGCTGTGATTGCCACTTAATTACATTACTCTTTTCCCTTATCCATGAAGTAAATATAAAATTGTTACATAGTCATATATTCCGTGATATTTTAACCCCTAGATTCCACCAGTAAACATGAAGTAAATATAATATTGTTACATAGTCATATATATTGTAAACATGAAGTAAATATAAGATTGTAACATAGTCATATATATTGTAAACATGAAGTAAATATAAGATTGTTAAATAGTCATATATTCCATGATGTTTTAACCCCTAGATTCCAACACTGTTTACTTGTTCCCCTTATTATTGAATCCCCTGTCACTGCAGCTCACCTCTTTTTCTTTCACCCTATCGTAGTCACAGGGCCAGACTCTGTGCCAGAGACCTGATTGCTTGACCCTGTTAGGACAAAGAGGTATTCCAATCTCTTTGCCTCCAATACTGTTCAAACAAAATATAACACAAGCTGCTTGAGGAATTCAGCAGGTCAAATAGCATTAATGGGAGAAAAAAAATGATCGACGTTTCAGGCTAAAACCCACCATCAAGGTATTTAGCTTCAGACTCCCACATCTGCAATCTCCTGTGTGTCTGAAGTACAATGTAAGATCAAAGAACAGCACCTTGACTACTTAATGAATGTATTACATTGCCCAGACATCAAGTTCAATCATTTTAAAATTAGGCATACAACACAGTAACAGGCCCTTTTGTCCCAAGAGCCCATGCCGCCCTATTACACCCAATTGACCTACACTCCCACTATGTCTTGAATAGTGGGAGGAATCCAGAGCACCCAGAGGAAACCCACCAGACACCAGGGAGAATGTACAAACTCCTTACAGGCAGCACTGGATTTGAACTCCGGTCCCTGGCACAGTAACAGTCTTGTGCTGACCTCTATGCTAACTGTGCCACCCACAGATTTTAGAAAATCTCTTTTTTAATTTCAGTCTTCTGGCATTTACTCCATCTTGGCCTCGCCTTCCCTGTCCCTTTCTGGCAACATAATACTGAATGTTGATCGACTTTTCCAATGGAAGCAACAACTTCTTTTTGTCTTAACACAGATACTGCCCAACCTGCTGAGTATTTCCAGCCTTTTCTGTGTATTTTTAATAAAAGCCCTGTTGTAGGAAGTGAAGGATATATGGGTGAAAAGGACTTTTAGGAACAGTTCAATCAGTGGAATAGGAATCAAGATCGAAAGGAATGAAATGCTTGTATTCACAACAGTCTGGGAGAGTTCAAAGCTTTAATAACTATCGAAACATGTAACAGCAAGCTGCCTGTACAGATGAAAGAAAGATTGTGTTTAACCATTGGAGTGAGATTATTGTGAGGTGGGGGGGGGGGGGGTAGAGATTAATGAAGGAATTTATTAAATATAGTTTAAATTGCTGCTCAAGAGACCAATAATTATTTACAAAACTTGTTAGAAAATGGTTTAAAAAGAAGTAGATAGAAATGAGAAGGTAGGGTCTCTGAGTGTCTTTCAAACTGGGGAAGCTTGGTCCTGAACCTGCTGTTGATTTCTTTTCATGGGCCCTTTTCATTTGCCCATGGCATAGGTCATTAGTTCAGGTTTGTACAGCCTGCAAATTTGCTTAGAACACAAAAATTCTAAAATATAACCTATATTTGACTTTTGGATTATTTGGTGTCATGAAAAATAATTCCAAGAGTAAAATCTGTTCTTTTCTAATTTAAAGACTTTACAACCATTAAGTTAAGACAACAACAGGAAATGTTCTGGCATAAGGCAGGACAGTCAGCATGATAAGAATTTGGGTCCAACCTCAAAGTTGAATTAGCCTGATCATCTAAATTGCGGGTCATTTTTTTAGGTTCCACATGCATTCTTAGTCTGATCAATAGTGTATCTAAACTTGTGGTTTTAACTTCATATTTCCATTAACATGGGGTCTTTTCTCCCACTTTTATGTATAGCCTATTAAAAAGAGGTCATTGAGTGACATGACCTTACAGTCTGGATATTGTAACCCAGAAGAGAAGCCACGTGCGTGCGCACACACAAACACTTCATTTAAATTCTTCAAACCATTGTCTGAGAATGAGCCAGTTAAGCTGAAAAGACACCATAAACTAGTGATGCTTCCAGTAGTGGGAGAGTCTGGGGCCAGAGGGCACAGCGTCAGAATAAAAGGACGACACTTTAGGACAGAGACAAGGAGAAATTATTTCAGTCAGTTGGTGGTGAATCTGTGGAGGCCAAGTCATTGGTATGTCATATTTAAGGCAGAGGTTCATAGGTTTCTTGATTAGTGTCAAAGGTTACGGAAAGAAGGAAGAGAATGGGGCTGAGGGGAAATATACATCAGCCTTGATTCAAATGGCAGAGCAGACTCAATGAGCTGAATGGCCTAATTCTGATCCTAAGTCTTATGGGCTTATAAACATCATCTGACTGCTGGGCTTTGCAGCCACAAGTTTGAGATCTTCTCTCCAATTCACAAACCAACAAAATCCTCAGCAATGAGGGAATATTTCAACAGGATGCTGAAATTGCCATCATTCACTCATCTGCTGTCCTCTTTTAAATGATGTGCAATTACTCATGATTGATGGCAACTAAAGGTCACACAGCTGCCTTTTCAGTACCAATTTATAAAGAGCTGAGATGTCTGTAAACCTTAAGTTTTACTGGAGACCTGGTCCTTAATAGTGCAGCTTGGAGACAAATGTCTGGCCCCTTTATTAACAAACACAAGATCTCAGTCACAGTGCAGCAGTTAAACTAGATCAAAGTTAATAAATGCTTGCTTCGTATTATTCAAAGTGATTTTTTTTAAAAAATGCACAACGACCCAGTGATGTGTTTTGTAAATATTTGACTGCCTTGAAATGCTCCGCTGCTGTCTCTAAGATTCTGGTTTTGGTGTCAGCTGCCCCATGGGAGCTTGCAATTAGCCATTCTGTGCCCATCCTGAGAGTGTCTGTCTCTATTTATCTTACACACAAAAAAGTATTTCCTTCCTTCCTTCACGCTCTCCAGGGGGTTCCTGTGATATGCTGGCTACCAGTGCCGATTTCTTGCCAGGATAGAAGAGATAAGCTGTAATTGAGTGGGGTTTTAGACAGGAGAAAGATTTAGTAGCTCAAATGCAGTCCTGAAGAACACTGGTGCTCATTGTTGAAAGACTAGAGGACGGTTGTTTGTCTAAAGGAGCTTAGCAAAGAATAAATTGAAGTGAAAGATTCGCATTTCAATATGAGAGGAACCTACACTGATGGGGCCACAACATAAAAGGTTCGCACTTGGATACCTGGCTGCATGCTGGTTATTTGCTATGGTGGGTCATATTTTCTAAAGAAAGCTGCAGTAAATGTGGAAACTGGCAAAATGACCATTCAGTATTTCAACTATTTCAAACACTTCACATCTGATCTCTCTGAAGTGTAACGTGCTAGTCTTGTCAACGTCGTTCAACAGTTGGCAACCTTAAGCTTAGTACAGTGGTTCTCAACCATTTTCTTTCCACTCACATACCACTTTAAGTAATCCCTACACCATCGGTGCTCTGTGATTAGAAAGGGATTGCTTAAGGTGGGATGTGACTGGGAAGGGAAGGTTGAGAATCACTGCTCTAGACCCAATTGTTACTGAAATATTTTGCTTGAGAAAAATTGTCATTGGCCCATTTCCTTTGGAGTTAGGAAACCCTGCACATAACGAGTCAATGAGGTACAATTAAAACAGTGGTTTTCAAACTTTTTCTTTCCACCCACATCCCATCTTAAGCAATGTGAGTGGAAAGAAACAGGTTGAGAACCATTGGTTAATATTTGTTTCCATGCTTGTTCTGATTTCTCCTATTTCTGCATCATTTTATTTTATTCATTTAAGGGACATAGGCTGCATTGAGTTATTCATCTCTAATAGCCTGTGAAGAGGTTGTGGTGAGCTGCTTCATAAACTGTTGCAGTGCTTGAGGTGTGGCTACACCTTCAATATTGTTGGGGTTAGAGTTCTGGGGTTTTGACCCAGCAATGGAGAAGGAATGGCAATATATTTCCAAGTCAGGATGGCGGGTGACTTGGAGGGCAACTTCCTTACGTTTTTGCTGATCATGTCCTTCTAACTGTGTGGAAGATGCTACCTAAGATGTATGGTAAAAACAAGCTGAGTACCAAGCAGACAGTGGTGAAGATGACCAAATTACTAAAGAAGGAACAGAGAAATTACATTCTCTCTATACGTCCTCAACTCCCCCAGTGTCCATTACTTACCGACACGCTAGGGCAATTTACAGTGGCCAATTAACCTCCTAACCACCATGTCTTGTGATGTGAGAGAAACCCCACTCTATCACAGAGAGGACATGCAAACTTCACATAGGCAGTACTGGAGATTAGCATCAAACCCAGGTCTCCAGAACTGTGACGTTGCAGCTCAATTAGCTGCATTTCTTAGGAGTCGACCTTGACATCTGTAAAGTCTCATGTGCTCAAATCTCCCAAGTGGATTAGAATCCAAAAGCATCAAAGGTCTCGAAGAAATTCAGCTAGCGACTAACCCATGGCTAATTCAACAAGAGAGGGGTTGGAAGGGTTGGCCGGAGGACTCGAGAGACAAATGACTGCAGATGCTAGCATCTTGAGCAAACCTTGGGGGGCACTCAGCAAATCAGACAGCATTCTTGGAGAGAAATAAGCATGCTTGCAGATAAAGGGTTTCCGACAGAAACAGTGACTTCCCATTCCTCTCCCTGGGTGCTGCCTGATTTGCTGAGTCTGTGATAGTAAGAGGACATTGGGATGAATACTGTAATGGATTTAGAGAAAGACAGGGAAATACAAGGAGAAAGAAATAGAGGATTGTACAAATTTACAAAACCTTCGGCGGTCAATCGTCCCATTTTGTACATGGAACACAAATGCCTTTTAAATTCATTCCACTTCCTAGCTTTTGCTTCCTAGCTTTAAAAGTTATCATCTTCAAATAATCATCTAGCTGATTTTGAGATGGCAGGGTTTTTTTCCTTCACTTCAGGCAATGATTTTCAGATCCCTTCATTTACTGGGAGAGAATTGAAGTCATCAGCTCCCCTCTTCATACTATTCACCTTGTCAGGGAAATCAAAACTTCCAGTTCACCTTGCCAAGGCCTTTTAAGGTTTAAAGCAGGCAGAAGGTAATTTTATGCAATATGGCAACAAATAAATCTTGATTTTATACAGCTCAAGAAAACAATCCCAGCCTGGAAAATCTTCCCCATCACCAGAATTTCCCAGTCCTGCTGCACCCACGTTCATCACCATTGGTCTCTCCAATGTTGTTCCTGACCTGAACAGTCTGCACTCCTCCTGCTGTGATCTCTTTGGTGTTTTATCCAATCCTCGGATGCGTCTGCGATCATGTGTTCTAAATCTCTTAAAGAGACCTTTCTCATTGCCTCAAAGTGCATAACCAAAACATAGGAAGAGGCTTTGCAGAGATCATGGCGGATTTGTGCTTTAGTTTGTTTCTCACAGAGATCAGCAAATCTGTGGAACCCTTTGTCCAATGAAGCATTAGAGGCACTTTCATTAAATCTACTTAAGACACAGTAGATGAATTTGGAGTTATGGAGAACAGCCAGGTCAATAGAGCTGAGTTGCCGGTCATATTAGCCATGATCTTATGAAATGATGGGCCAGATGGCTAATTCCTGCTTCTCATGTTCTTTATGCTTTTTTTAAACGATGACTCCATTTTGCTGTGTAGCAAAAGCTTATTTCTCTTCAATGTTAAGCAATTAACTGAACAAGCCATTACGAGAAAGAGGGCAGCAAACTGCTTGTGAAGAAGTGCTTACGAATTCGCATCACAAAATGGTCTTACTTAGGTTGAATTACCCTTATCCTAAATTTTCCCCACCCTGGGAAAAGTTTCCTCTTCACTCATTTCATCCTCTTAAATCCATCAAATCCTCAAACAAATTGCCTCTTAACCTCTTCTGTGTGATCTAACAGATGGAGTTCCAAGGAGCAGGAAGTTGCAGGTTTAATCTCATGCATATACTGAATAGATATGATATATCACAGCACAGCAGAGACAGAGAAGGGAGACACCAATGTATTCATCCACCTGGAGACACACAGGAGACGGCAACTGCTGGAATCTGAAGCTAGACGAACACCACTGGAGGAACTCAACAGATCAAGCAGCATCAGTGGGAGAAAAAGAACGATCAACGTTTCAGGCAGAAACGAAGGACTTGTGCCCAAAATGAGTGTAGTAAAAACACAGAAATGCTGGAGGAACTTAGCAGTTCTCGTAGCGTCCATAGGAGGTGAAGATAAATAACTGATGTTTCAGGCCTAAGCCCCTCTTCATGGTATGAGTAACAAGGCAGGCACCTGAATTAAAAGGCTGAGGAGAAGGGAAGAATGGACAGGGGAGGAGCACAGACAAAACATGTTAATCGGGATATATGTAGATAGGAGGACGAGAGAGAGAGAGGAAAGGTGAGAATTGATTTGGGGAGGCGATTTGGCTTTTTGAATGCAGAGCTGTGGTAAAGGAGAAGCAGGGAAAAGGGAAGAGAGAGGGAGCAAGAGTGAGACAGAGCACAATTACTGTAGCGGTTAGCGTAATGCTGTTATGGCGCCAGTGATCAGGACCAGGATTCGAATATTGGCTGTATGTATGTTCTTCATGTGTCTGCAAGGGTTTTCCCTGGGGGCTTCTGTTTCCTCCCGGTGTAGCCCCACGCATACAGCAGAATTGCGCACAGCCACAACAGTTAAGCAAGCGCATTACCAGAGCGCATCGCCTCCAATGACATCCCAGTCCTCCAGCTGCAGGTCAGGCACCAGCAATTAGGAAAAGTGCGCGAATAAGAACCCGTGCTTTTTATGGCACCCGACACCCAAGGCTGGAAAGTAACGTCACTACCGCATCCCAGAAGGCTTAGCGTAAAACATGCAGTGGGAACTATAAAAGCTGTGGTTAAGCACAATAAAGTTACTGATTCCTGACTCCAGTGTCATTTATTGCCATTTGCATAAGGTAGTGTCGTCAGATAGGCCACTACATATTTTGGTGATCCCGATGGGCCTCAGCTTCACTGAGTCCCACCTCACTGACATGAACAA
Organism: Narcine bancroftii; assembly: GCF_036971445.1. Lineage (NCBI taxonomy): Eukaryota > Metazoa > Chordata > Chondrichthyes > Torpediniformes > Narcinidae > Narcine > Narcine bancroftii. The sequence goes on along the minus strand of NC_091472.1, from coordinate 78,942,518 downwards.
GCAACCGACGACTTCAAAGGTGGAGGTCGACGCAGCCTCACTGGCGGCAGCACCAGTGGTGGTTAATGCAGTAGCAGTTCACCTGCCTCCATTCTTGTTGGATCAGCCACGTAGCTGGCCAAAGTGCAATTTGTGCTTCGGAACATTACATCTGAGGACACAAGATATTGGCACGTTGTAAGTGCATTAGATACTATGACCGCAGCAAGGGTGAGTTCGTTCATCAATAACCCGCCAGTGGACCAGAAGTACACTAGATTCTGGGACTTTCTGTTGAAAATGTTTGAGCTCTCTCGTCATGAACAGGCTATAAGAATTTTGAATACGCAAGAACTGGGGGACCGTAGTCCATCCCAGTTAATGCAAGAGCTGGTATCACTAGCCGCAGGCCATACAGATTTTTTTCTTTTCGAGGCACTGTTTTTATCGAATTTACCAGTGCATGAGGCGGGTGTGGCGCACATGAGTTTTGCAGAGCCGCATTTGGTAGCAACAGAGGCTGATCGACTTTATAGCCTTCCACAGGCCTACAGATTGCAGATACAACCCATCTGTGCGGCTGAATTGTCCGAGCCCCCTGAAATGCCAAGACCACTGGCATGTGCTGCAGTACAGCGACCATGTCTTGATCAAGGAAACAAAAGTTCCAGATACTGTTTTTATCATTGCCGAAGGGATCGCTCTGCCTATAGATGTAAGAGTCCTTGCACTTACCCAGTTCCACCACCACGTCCGGGAAACGAGACTTCTGTGGAAGTAAATTACACCACACAGCCGCCTATCATCCTCAATTAAATGGACTTGTGGAACGGTTCCATAGGCATTTAAAGTTGGCTCTTAAGGCAAGGCTGCAGGGGCCAAACTGGATGGACAAATTACCAGGGGTGTTATTAGGAATACCTATGGCACCAAAGGAAGGAATGCCTGTTTCATCTGCTGAAATGATCTCTGGAACTCCACTATCCACTCCAGGTGACATACATTTCAATAGTGACATCAATCAGCCAAATGACTTGGATATTTTACATCTTGTGAGAGATAACAATGGGGCAAAACAACCCTATCCCACGCTTTTTCATGGGAGTTACAAACATCAGGTGCTGCACGACCTACTGACTGTGGAATTCGTGATGGTTAGGAAAGGTCAGAAATGATCAGCATTTCAATGCCCATATGAGGGGCCCTTTAGGGTAATCAGGAGAGAAGTAGTATTTACATTGGACATAGGGGGCCAAGGGTATATGTTCACAATTGAACAACTGAAATCGGCACACACTGACCTTTCAAGACTGATCACGACATCTCTAAAAACATCCCAAAGGACGCCCCAGCCACGATTCTGGGGGGGGGGGGGGGGGGTGGAGGTATAGTGGGAGCCCCACGCAAACAGCAGAATTGCGCACAGCCACAACAGTTAAGCAAGCGCATTACCATAGCACATAGCCTCCAACGACGTCCCAGTCCTCCAGCTGCAGGTCAGGCACCAACAATTAGGAAAAGCACGTGAATAAGAGCCCATGCTTTTTATGGCACCCAACACACGATAAATGAGGTTGGAAAGTGACGTCACTACAGCATCCCAGAAGTGTGAAATGTGCAATGGGAACTATAAAAGCAGTGGTTAAGCTCAATAAAGTTACTGATTCCTGACTCTACTGATTCCAGTGTCATTTATTGCCACTTGCGTAAGTGTTGTCAGATAGGCCACTACACCACTGTTCAAAACATATAAAGGGATATTGTCCTCACCTACCACGCCACCAGCCTCTGCACCCAACATATCATCCTCCGTCATTTCCAAGCACATCTTCTCTGCTCCTCCCCTTTCCACCTTCCATAGAGACAGCTTCTTCCTTGACTCTCTTGTCCACTCCTCCTTTCCCACCAATTGTCCTCTTGGCACCTACCTCTATGACTGCAGGAGGTGCTCCACTTGCACCCATACCTCCTCCCTCACCACCTCCAAGTGAAGCAATATTTCACTTGTGAATCCGCAGGGATGATTTACTGCATCGGGTGTCCCGTTTTGGCCTCATCTACATCAGAGAGACTGGACGCAGCCTGGGAGATCATTTTGTTGAGATCTCCCACTGGCCACCCATTTCAATTCCCCACCCCATTCCCTTACTAATATGTCTGTCCATGGTCTCTTGCACTGTCAGACTGAGACCACTTTTAGATTAGAGGAACAACAACTCATCTTCCATCTGCACACCCTCCAATGTCAACGTCCATGATTCCCATTAGCCCCTCCTCATCCATCCCTCTGTGTCCTTTCCCCCAGCTCTCTCCTGGCTTCCTCTCCATATCTTTTGTCTGTTACTGTGTGATCCTCCCCCTGCCCTTTATTTTAATTCAGACACCTGGCTGGTTTTTTTTATAAACTCATACCTTGAAGAAGAGCTCAGACTCAAAATGTTGGTCTGTACCTTTACCTCCTCTGGTCACTGTGAGACCTGCTAAGTTCCTCCAGCATTTCTATGTTTTTTGCCGCAATCACAATGTTAGCTATCTATCCACCTTGTGTTTTATCTTCCTTGACCTACCTTGCCTATCCCCCACCCCACCTGGTTCCATCTGGCCATCATCCCCCACCTCACCTGATTCCTCCTGTCACCTACCAGTCCATCTCATCCCATCCTCTCTGTCTGAACTGGCTAACTCCCCTCCATATTCTCACTCCTGATGCAGGCTCTCAACCTGAAATGTCAACCATCATTTTGTATTTCTTGTATGTCATTACTATCCCTCGAGGTTGAAGATGATGGCCTTCTCCCCATTGATCCACAGAGTGAAGACGCCCTTGCGTGTATTTGTATAACGTGTACTTGATGTCGCTCTCCAAGAAACACACGATACTTCACAAATGAGCCAACTAATTCCAATGGCATGGAAACCACGGCGATTGGAGCTGATGGAGTTGTTGCAGCCTTCATCCGCCTTCTCAGCCATTGAGTTCAGAGTAACATCATCCGCCTGTTCCACCATGGAGGACTTGGTTGGATTGATCTTCGTCAGGGACCTCACCCTTGACCTTACCTCCATGGGTGGTCCTACCAGGAGCATAGCTCCAGACAGCATTGCTCTCGGGATCTCAGGGCCACACAAGTTTCTCCACCACAATGAGGTGACAATCTATGGAGAAGATCCACCTTGCATGTACTTTTGAATGAATGAAGTTTATTTTTGAAATAAATCAATTCTTTTGCCTCCACAGACGCAGCCTGGCCCGTTGAGTTCGGAATCAGTGTTTCCTCTAGATTCCAGCACATTCGCTTTCTTGTGTCTCAGGAAACATAGAACACAAAGCAGAGGACTCATGCAGGAATATAATGTATTGAATTGGGAGGGCGAATGAAGGCCAACCTTGCCTGAACCTGAATGTACACCAGATCTGTTCCAGCCTGACACATATTGTTGGGTCCCATTGGCTCAGGTCAGGTATCAGGCTCTCTGTGTCAGTTGTCCTTCATCTGAAATATTAATTCTATTCCTGTTCGGCATCACTGATAGATGCTGCCCGACCTGCTGAGGACTCAATATCTACTGTTTCTACTGCTTTTACTCTTCAACCCCAACAGCAACGTCTCATTTTTTTTTCTTGCTTTGCAAGGGTACATTTTCCTTCCTTCTGATTATTTATTTTCCCTAACTCTCCAGTCATTGATAAATTAATCCATTTATTACAAAGACTGTCTCAAAGCATCCTTCAAAGGCCTGGGTGTCAACATTAACACTTGGGAGACCCTTGCCCTCGAGCGTCCACTGGAGCCTGTGCAGCTGAAGTCAGGCACATCATCGAGGCGCAACAAAAGCGCAAGGCTCGAGCAGCATCCACTGCCATGACAGCACCCACCCACTTGTATCCCACATGTGGGCGAGCCTTCAGGACCCGGATTGGCCTCACCAGTCACTTTCAGAACCTCAGCCATCAATCTTCCATTTGACTTTGAAGCCATGGTCATCTTCAACTACAAAGGACAAACAACAACAATCCATTTATTAACTTGGAGTGATAAGCTATTCTTGCACTTGAACTGTAAGAAGGGGTCCAGAACTCTGATCCCAATATGTTACTCCCTTGTGGAATAGGAACACTTTGAAACACACACTGAAGGCCTGAGGAGGTAAGCCTCCCTAATCAGGTAGAAAGGCCCCAAACCAACTCAGCCACAGCCAAACCCAATCTGAACCAAGTTCAAGTACTTTGAATTTATTGCACACTGACTTGGCCCAACCTCACCCAACCAGAAAGTCTGCAGAGAATCTGCTGTGGTCGAGTGCAATAAACAAACATGCATGACTGGAGACAAAGACCCCAGGCCTGAAATGTTGGCTACACTTTTACTACTTCCTATGCATCCTGCACGACCTGCTGAGTTTCTTCAGCTCATTTGTGCATTGTACTAACCCAACCATCAGCGCCCTAAAAGACTCAAACATCCTGTTGATCTGTTTGAGGACAAAACATCAAGCCCTGTACAACGACAGAAGACCCATGCAGTAATAATCCGTAAATAATGCTAATCTTGCAAAAAGTCCAGAACAGCATGATCTGATCTGCATCCAAATGTTCGACTTAAATGTACATCCGATCTGATACCTGTGGTCAGGACTGGGGGAGACACAAAGTAAATGAAAGAGCAGATGTTGGAAATCTGAATTAAAAACAGAAGATGCAAGGATAACTCAACCAATCAGGACCAGCAATAGAAAGAGTTACTGTTTCAATGCAGTAGAAACAGCAGATGTCCACAGAAATAAGTAAACTCTGACCCAAGAGGTGCATGCCCATTTCTGAATTTTATTTTTATTTACAATACGATAGGAGCCGATTCTAGCCATTTAAAACCGTGCCACCCAATTATCCTGCAAATCTCCAGTAGGTTCTGAAGGCTGGGAGGAAACTGGAGCACCTGGAGGAAAAGCACACAGTCAGGGGGAGAACATACAAACTCCTTGCAGGCAACACCGGATACAAGTCAAGTTTCAAATCCCGCTGTAGAGCGTGTCAAAAGAACCAAAGACTTGTTGATCCAAACCAAGGCTTTTATTAACCAAAAGACTGGAGCATATCACAAGTAGGTCGACCAGTCCAGAATGACCTGGTCTGGCTAGGAGCAATCCTTTAAGATCTGCCAGTAGGTGTGGCTACGCTCTCAGCCAATCACAGTCATCCTACACTACAATACTTGCATATACACATTGGTGATAGAATCTGTACTATGACATTCACCCATTCTTTGAGAACTGACTCCGGGGTGGATGGAGGTTAGGGGCTGTACCGGTCAGGGGGCCTGACCATCCGGCGTGACCGTCATGGTGCCATGATTGGGGTCGCCAGGTCCGTAGGTTGCGGCCACTGCTTCGCTCAATTCCCCATTAGCGTTGTCAAAAGTCTGGCCTGAGCTGGTGGAGTTGTGCTGGTCCCTCCGTTCAAGCACATGACCTGGGGGAGAAGGAATAGGGGAAGGTTGGGTTAAAGATCCGGCTTGGGCTAGGTCCCTTACCGAGACTGTGTCCTCCCGCCCGTCCGGGTACTCAACGTAGGCATAATGCGGGTTCGCATGGAGCAGAGTCACTCGGTCAACCAAGGGGTCGTTCTTTGAGTACCGGACGTGGTGTCGTAAGAGGACCGGACTGGGAACTGTGAGCCATGCCAGTATGGTCGTTCCCGATTCAGATTTCCTTGGGAAAGAGAACATCCTTTCATGAGGGGTGGCATTGGTCGCGGTGCATAGGAGGAAGCGAATGGAGTGTAGGGCACTAGTGAGCACATCCTGCCAGCGAGAGGTGGGGAGACCTTTGGACTGGAGGGCAAGTGTAACCACTTTCCAAACGATGGCATTCACTCTTTCGACTTGCCCATTACCACGTGGGTTATAGCTGGTGGTCCTGCTTGAAGCAATACCAGCTCCAGAAGGTACTGCCGCAAATCTGCGCTCATAAACAAAGACCCCCTGTCACTGTGGATGTAACTGGGATACCCGAAGATGGCAAAGATGCTGTGCAGGGCCTCTATGACTGAGGAGGCAGTCATGTCCAAGCAGGGCACAGCGAATGAGAAACAGGAGTATTCGTCGATGGCTGTAAGGATGTAGGTGTTACGGTTGGTCGAAGGTCGGGGCGCCTTGAAGTCTACGCTGAGATGCTCAAAGGGGCAAGTGGCTTTGATGACATGGGTGTTCTCCGGACGGAAGAAGTGGGGCTTGCACTCAGCACATACCGGGCAGGCTCGGGTCATGGAGCAAATCTCCTCAACCGTGTAGGGCAGGTTGCGAGGCTTAACAAAGTGCGCGAACCTAATGACCCCTGGATGACAGAGCTCCTCGTGGAGTCTCTGCAGCCTGTCCAGTTGAATGTTGGCGCAAGTCCCCCGGAGAGCACTTCTGGCAGGTCGTTGAGTTTACCAGGCCGATACAGTATGTCATAATTAAAGGTGGAGAGCTTGATTCTCCACCTGGCAATTTTGTCATTCTTGATCTTACCTCGCTGGGTATTGCTAAACATGAAGGAAACCGCGCGTTGATCGGTCAACAGTGTAAAGCACCTGCCAGTGAGGTAGTGTCTCCAACGACGTACTCCTTCGACTATGGCCTGGGCCTCCTTCTCGACAGAGGAGTGTCAGCTCTCAAGACCCTGGAGGGTTCTGGAGAAAGCGGCTACCGGCTGGCTGGCCTGGTTTAAAGTGGCTGCCAGTGAAAACTCGGACACATCGCTTTCGACTTGAATCGGAATGGACTCGTCGATGGCGTGCAGCATTGCAGCAGCAATGTCCGATTTGATGCAGTTGAAGGCCACTCTGGCTTCAGTTGACAGGGGGAAGGAGGTGGTCTTGATGAGTGGCCGTGCCTTGTCGGTATAGTGTGGAACCCATTGGTCGTAGTAAGAGTAAAATCCCAGGCAGCGTCTGAGTGCCTTCTGGGTGTGGGGGGATGGGGTGGGTGCAAGTCCATGAGGGGACGCATGCGGTCAGGGTCCGGCATGACTACCCCGTTCTCCACCACACAACCCAGAATTGAGAGCCAAGTGGTCCGGAAGACACACTTGTCGAAATTGTAGGTCAAGTGCAGTCGAGTTGCAGTCTGAAAAAATTTCTCAAGGTTAGCATCATGATCCTCCGTGTCATGGCCACAGATGGTGACATTGTCCAGATAAGGGAAAGTAGCAGTCAGCCTGTTCTGGTCCACTATCCGCTCCATTTCCCGCTGGAAGACCGCGACGCCATTTCTGACCCCAAAGGGTACCCTGAGGAATTGATACAGCTGCCCATTTGCTTTGAAGGCCGTAAAAGGTCGGTCTTCTCGGCAGATCGGGAGCTGATGATAGGCTGAACATAAGTCAATGGTGGAAAATACATGGTATTGGGTGATCTGATTCACGACATCCGTGATCCGTGGAAGGGGGTATGCATCCAGAAGCGTGAAGCGGTTGATTGTCTGGCTGTAGTCAACCACCATCTGCAGCTTCTCCCTGCTTTTAACAACCACCACCTGGGCCCTCCAGGGACTCGAGCTAGGTTCGATAATGCCATCGTCAAGCAGTCTGCGCACCTCGCTTGTGATAAATTTCCTGTGTTCAGAACTATATTGCCAGCTTTTGATGGCCACAGGCTTCCAGCCAGGGGTGAGGTTTGCAAAAAGCAGTGGCGGAGCAACTCGGAGGGTGGAGAGACTACAGGTGAGGCCCTGGGGCGTGGGGGCGGGTGGCTTGGGCTGCCGCTGGCAGGAGGCTTCCAGGGTGGAGTGGTTACAGACAGAGAGTGGAGTGTGAGGCCCCACAAAGTGCAGGGAAATGGTTTGAAACTGGGACTGAAAATCCAGTCCCAGCAGTGCAGGGGCGCACAATTGGGGAAGGACTAATAGTTTGAAGTCTGTGAACGTGATGCCCTGGACTTTCAGGATCACCACACAGTACCCCTTTACCCCAATTGAGTGTGATCTGGTCACCAATGAAATTCTCTGTGCAGTGGGGAAAATAGCTAGTCCGCAACAGTGGGCCAGCCCTGGGCAGATAAAACTGTCAGTTGACCCCGAGTCAAATAATCAATTGGTATAGTGTCCATGCACTTTAATCAGTTCCATTGCTTTTGAGAGGGGTTGGGGGGAAGTCCTGGTCGAGGGTTATTGAAGCAGAGACTTGTAATGGGGACAGTGGAGTCCTGTGTGACGACATCACGCAAACAGTTGGGCCTGAAGAGACAGCGTCGAGGAGTTGGTGTTGCTGTGTGGTTTGGATCATTTCGACACACTCTACAATTTTATTAACTAAAAGACTGGAGCATATCACAAGTAGGTCGACCAGTCCAGAATGACCTGGTCTGGCTAGAAGCAATCCTAGAAGCAAGACCTTTTACGGCCTTCAAAGCAAATGGGCAGCTGTATCAATTCCTCAGGGTACCCTTTGGGGTCAAAAATGGTGTCGCGGTCTAGAAGCACACCTACCTGCCAGTAGGTGTGGCTACACTTTCAGCCAATCACAGTCGTCCTACAGTAAAATCTGTACATATACACATTGGTGATAGAATCTGTACTATCACACCCACGCTGTCTGTAAAGTGCTTGTACATTCTCCCCGTGTCTGTGTGGGCTTTCCCTGGGGGCTCCAGTTTCCTCCCACCATTCGAAACGTTCACAGCGTGTCCGTCAATTGGGTGTAAATTTTGAGGCATGGACTCTTGAGCCAAAATGGCCTGTATGTCTATAAATTTTTTAAAAATCAAGTTTATTGTTATTTGATTGTACAAGTACAACCCAACGAAACAGTTCTGGTCTTCATATGAGGAAGGACAGGACATACTGGCCTTGGAGACAGACAAGGTTGACCCTGGAGATGAGGGGGTTGACCTACAAGGAGAGACTAAAATGTCTGGGATTATACTCACTCAAATTCAGAAGAATAAGAGGAGATCTTAGAAACATATAAAATTAAGATAGAGGCAGAAAAATTGTTTTCACTGGTAGGCGAGACTAGAACTAGGGGACACAGCCTCAAGATTCAAGGGAGTAGATTCAAGACGGAGATGAGGAAAAGCTGTTTTTCCCAGAGAGTAGTGAATCTGTGGAATTCTTTACCCAGGGAAGCGGACAAGGCTACTTCATTAAACATATTTAAGGTTCAGTCAGATTTTTACCTAAAAAAGGAATTAAGGGATATGGGGAAAAGGCAGGAAGGTCAATGATCAGATCAGCCATGATCTTATTGAATGATGGAGAAGGCTCATCAGGCTCTTATTCTCTGGTCCTCGGTGCAAAACATACAGACACACAACCAGACATAATGCACATACAGAGAAATAATACAAAGGCAGGTCAAGTATTTTATCCATAAAAATAAACAAATAAATAAATATTGCTTTGTGCAAATGAGAGTCTTGGATGGATATGTGAGCAGTTTCTTCGATCATTCAGCATTCTCACTGCCCGTGGGAAGAAGCTGTTCCTCAGCCTGGTGGCGCCTACTCTGATATTCCTGTATCTCTTCCCCAATGACTACAATCAGGCCTGTCTCATGCAGCCACGATGTGCTTGTCAACTTCATCCACTTTGTAGCCAACTTTCACCCTAATCTCAAACTCACCTGGTCTATCTCTGACAACACTCTCCCCTTCCTGGATTTCTCGGTCTCCATCTCAGGAAACAAGCTTTCCACCAACATACATTACAAACCCACCAACTCCCACAGCTACATGGACTACACTTCCTCACACCCTGTCCCCTACAAGGATTCCATCCTCTTCTCTCAATTTCTCCATCCCCGCCACATCTTTTCCCAAGTTGAGGACTTCCAGTCCAGATCTTCTGAATTGTCTGTCTTCTTCCACAAACGTGGCTTCCCCTCCACCACTATCAACTCAGCCCTCACCTGCACCCCTCCCTTCCCTCTCTATTCACCCAGCCATCCCTCTTTCCCCAATTGCTGCTGTCCCCTCTCTCCCTCTCCACCTATCACCTCCTCCCCCCACTCTCTTGTTCGGATGTCTACCGACGTTATAACAACTTTGATGAAAGGCTCAAGCCCAAAACGTCAGTTATATATTTTTACCTTTGCTATATAAAGGACACTCTTTGACCTGCTGAGTTTCTCCAGCTTTGTGTTTTTACTTCAACCACGGTGTCTGCAGATTTTCATGTTTTACTAGCAGCTGAAAGATGCTGAGTGCATACATACCTGGGGCACTGGCACTGTTTTAGCATCAATGAGTGATTTCATCTGATTTTTTTTGCAAATTATGTATAAATAATTAGAAATATCTGGGCTGTGTCTGCAGTGCATCCCTGAGAACTGGGCCCAGCTCACTCTGGTTGTATTTAATTATTCAGGCCTCAGTAAGGATTCTAGAACCACAGCAGGGATGAGAAAGAGGTAAAAAGCAGCCATGCTTCCTCTGTGGCGATATCTTTACTCTGATGTGGACAGTTCAATACTGACTGTCCATGTTGGCACACACAGAATATCTCAGACACTGTCTGAACCAGGTTCCATTATACGTCACAATAATCAGCTGGAAACAAGATATTGAATTTAAATTGTGAAAATAAAAATCCATCAGGTGGAGACATATGCTGCAGCACAGGAAATAGGAGCTGCAGTAGTCTCGTCTCAGAGCACCGAACAGATCCTCCAGTCCAACCTATCCACCGAACAGATCCTCCAGTCCAACCTATCCACTGAACAGATCCTCCAGTCCAACCTATCCACTGAACAGATCCTCCAGTCCAACCCGTCCACTGAACAGATCCTCCAGTCCAACCTATCCACTGAACAGATCCTCCAGTCCAACCTATCCACCGATCAGATCCTCCAGTCCAACCTATCCACCGAACAGATCCACCAATCTAACCTATCCACCGAACAGATCCACCAGTCCAATCTATCACTGAACAGATCCTCCAGACCAACCTATCCACCAAACAGATCCTCCAGTCCAACCTAACCATGTTGACAAATTGCAGTCTATCTTGTCCCATCCACCTACATTTGGTCCATATTTATCTAACCCAGTGGTTCTCAACCATTTTTCCCCACTCGCATATCACCTTAAGTAATCCTTTACTAACCACAGAGCACATAGAACCATAAGAACATTACAGCACAAAAACAGGCCCCTTTAGCCCTCTAGTCTGCCCCAAACCATTTTTCTGCCAAGTCCCAATGACCTGCACCCAGTCCACAGCCCTCCATATCTCTCTCATCCATGTATCTGTCCAAATTCTTCTTAAATTTTAAAATTGAGTCCACATTCACCACTTCAGCTGGCAGCTTGTTCCACATCCCCACCACTCTCTATGTAAAGATGTACCCCCTCATGTTCCTCTTAAACATTTCCCCTTTCACTCTTAACCGATGTCCTCTGGTTTGTATCTCACCTACCCTCAGTGGAAAAAAGCCTATCTACATTTACTCTGTCTATCCCCCTCATAAATTTAAATACCTCCATCAAATCTCCCCTCATTCTTCTGCATCCCAGGAAATAAGATCATAACCTGTTCAACCTTTCCCTGTAACTCAGTTCCTGAAGTCTGGGCAACATCCTAGTAAATCTTCTCTGCACTCTTTCTATCTTTTGATATCTTTCATGTAGTTAGGTGACCAAAACTGCACGTGATACTCCAAATTTGGCCTCACCGATGCTGTGCCATAGGTCCTCTTTGGTTAGTAAGGGATTACTTAAGTGGAATATGAGTGGAAATAAAAGGTTGAAAATCACTGTTCTAGCCCCTTTCTATCCATATACTTGTCCAAATGTCTTCTGAAATTTGTCATTGTGCCCATTTCTACAGCTTTCTCTGGCAGCTCATTCCAGATACTGACCACCGTCTGAAAGAAAATATTGCCCCTCCGGTCCCTCTTGAATCTCTCCCCTCACAACCTGAACCTGTGCCCTCTGGTTCTGAAAATACGTACCCCAGGAAGCAAACAGTAAAGCAGGTCAGCAGACGCTTTGAGCCCATGGCTGAAACTTGGAACCAACTTATTTTCCATATTCTATCCCTGCCTCCCTTGATTCGCCATTACAAAACTCCACTGTCAGGCCTGACCATAATCAACAATGGAACATTCTTTTCTCAATCCTAAGAGGCAAACCCCAATAGGTGAGGTGATGTCTTCTACATTGCTTTGGTTCCTTGTTCCTGGACTATCCAGACAGAGAAACAGTTTGTGAGCTTCCTCTGTATCAACGCCCCTAAGGTATTGCTACTGAGTGCTAACTTGAAGAGGTGATGAGGGAGAGGCAGGATCAGGCATCAGTCTCAGAGCGATCCTGTTTGACAGCAGTCAAGTGAAGACTGTTGGAATACAGGAGAAATATTAACTGTCACAATATTATTCTTGCCCCAAAATCAGTTACGAGCAACATTAAAAATGTACACAGCAGCAAGCATTGCATCCTCCAGCAGATGCCAATAGGAAGGATTAAAAACATCTCAGTTTGCTTTTCATAAGCAATTGCTGGAAAGTGCAACAGGGTAAACATAACTGCCTTGTGTGATGGGCCCAGAGGACCCCAAAACCCAGCAGCAATAGAAATTCACCAAGACAAATGGTTACTTAAAAAAAGTTACTTTTAATGATCTTTAAACATAAAAACAGGATCAAACTTTAACTTATTACTATTAACTTAACCCCCTCCTAATTCTAAGTGCATGTGTATGTAATGTGTGTACAAGTTCAGAAAAGTTCTTTGATTCACAGTTCAATCTCATTTCTCACTCCTCCAAGTTCACCAGTATCAGGCAATTCTTATACAGTGCACAGAATTTAACATTTATGAATCTTCAATGGGCTTTGGTGCTTGAGGTGAATGGTTAACCCTTAGGAAGGCTCTTGTCAGTTTTCAGAGAGAGATTTGTTGCTTGTTGGACACCCTCAACTGATTCCTTTAGATCAGCCACTTCAGTGTCTTGCTAAAGAAACTTTCCCCATCAGAGTTCTCCAGATGATAACCTCTTTCTTCAGGTCACCACAGAATTCCTTTTTGTTTTTCTTATTTCTAGTGAAATATTCTGCAGCCAGCCCTCTCCTCTTGTATGGACCACAAGGGCTTTGAACAGGGTGAACTCAGAACCCATAACCCATCTTCAAAATGGGGTTTCAAACAAGCTTCCAAAGGTCACTGCAGAAAACCAGCAGTATCTCTCTCTCTATCACACGTAGAGAAAAACCTGTTTGACTCTCCCTGCTGGCAAAACCACATGACCATCCTAAAACAGCACACTCCACCAAAACAGCTTGCTGACTCCCAAAATAAATAGATGAGAGATCTTATCAGTTTCCTGAGATGGGCCCTTTCATTTGCACTTTGTTCTGAAAAGATCCAGCACAGGAGTCTATTGTCTTTGCAGACTTGTAGGCACCACCTTATGCATAGCTCTTGCATTTTAAAGTGAGATCTGTTTTGAAGTGTATCTGTTTGTGACCTAACCAAAACCCCACAATCTATCTTCCAAAAACATATCTATACATAACATAAAATATAACATAATCTGTCACACTTATATCACTGGAAACTTGGGATCAAGCTGAAAGCAGCCTAGTGTAAGGGAAAACTGCTCCATCACTTTCAGCTGCTCATGGAGCTAGTGCAGTGGCTCTCAACTATTTCCCGTCTAAAATCAACCTGACTTCTGGTCTAATGTGTGAGACTAATGTCAATGACTAAGCTGTATTTTAAAGTCAAAGGCAGCTATAAGAAACACATCTTTATCAAACTTAATATTTTAAAAGAACAAAAAAATTGCAAGCTTACACTTAATATAAAGACTCCCAACCAAAACTAAACCTCAAGCCACTTTAATGAGACTCCTGTTCCTGAAGCTTCACTTGTTTCTACATCCTTGGGATTGTTGTAGATAATGCACACTGGAGATCTGCCTCCACTTCAATGCCATTTTGTGCCTTTGTCTTCAACTGCAGCAACAGTGAAAAGCCTGATTCACAAAGATCAGTGGTCGTGAAGGACAGGATCTTCTGAAGACACTCCTTTGCAATGTTGGGGTAACTACCAATTATTTTTGGCCAAATCTCGGAGATAGGGAGAGTCTCAAACACATCTCTGCATCCAGAATCAATTTGAATATCACTGAGTTCATCTTGCAGATCATTGGGGACTTTGGTGCAGTCCTTCTTGGCTGATTTCTGCAAAGTAGTGCAGGATTTCTTCTCCAAGGCAGCTGAGATGTGAGTCTCCTTCCTTTGCAACATCAGCATCCATTCCATTAACAGCTATTGCCGAAAGAGATTCAAAATGGCAAAGCTCCCTGCCTCAGCCTTGTGTTTTCAGTTTTCAAGTTTTTGTTTAAATGCAATGAGAACATCACTAAACTGAATGATCGTTTCGTCCTTGCCTCACAGCCGAAGATTCAATTTGTTCAATTGATTAAAAATACCCACAAGGTAGTCAAGGGGAAATAACCACAGCTTTTCATTGAAGCAGGTTTCCCATTCATACTTTTTATTGCATCTTCAAGAACAATTGCAACTCTTCTCATAGTTCAAACATTTGCGCCACAACATTTCCTGTTGATAGCCAGGAATTGGTGAGAATTGGCATCCAGAATGAACCATCACTCCCAAGCAGATATAGGGTCATTAGTGCACACATGTGCTTTGTACAGTCAGTGTTATTTTTTAATGTCAACATCCCCTCCATGAATGATAAAACTACCATCATAATCATTTACAACTACAGACACACACGAGCACGCACATATGCTCACACAATCATATACACACACGTACTGTGACAGATTACGTTATATTTTATATTGTATATAGACGTGTTTTAAAGGAGATAAATTGTGGGGTTTTTTTTAGTTAGGTCCTCTGGATGGCTTTGCAAAAACTTTGAAGAATGCCTATAAGGACTTCACAAGTAGGTGTTAATTGGACATGCTGTAGAGTAATGAATTATTGTTTTGGAAAGCAACAGATGAACAGACTCAGATTGGGTCCAGTTCAGCAGCTGGGACTGGAAGATGACAAACTGGCAAACTTGTGGAAAAACCCCATTTTGAAGACAGGTTGTGAGTTCTTAGTTCAGCCTGGTCAAAACCCTTGAGGTCCATACAAGAGGAGATGGATGGCTGCAGAATGTTTCACGTGAAATAAGGGAAACAAAAAGGAACTCTGTGATGACCTGGAGGAAAGAGGTTATCATCTGAAAAACCCTGATGGGGCAAGTTTCTTCACCAAGACACTGAAGTAGCTGATCAGAAGGAATCAGTTTGTGTCCAACGAGCAACAAATCTCTCTCTGAAACCAACAAGACCCTTCCAGAGCAGTAACTATTTACCTTTCAAGCACCAAAGCCTGGTGAAGATTCATAAATGTTAAATTCTGTGCACAATGTAAGAATTTCCTGATACCAGTGAACTTGGAGGAGTGAGAAGAGAGATTGAACTATGAATCAAATAACTTTTCTGAACTTACACACACATTACATACAAGTGCGCTTAAAATTAAAAAGGGGTTAAGTTAGGTTAAGTTAAGAGTAATAAGTTAAAGTTTGATCATAAAGTTTTTATGTTTAAAGAAAATAAGAAGTAACTTTTGTTTAAGTAACCATTTGTCTTTGTGAATTTCTATTGCTGCTGGGTTTTGGGATCCTCTAGGCCCATCACATTACGCACACATGCACACACAAATAAACAGTTCCATTTCGTAGAAGGATAAAGCAGCGTCCATTACTGTGTTGTTAGGTAGACACTTGCTACATTAAAGAATTTGTCATTTTGCAGTTATTTGTTTATTCAAAATTGTGAACAGTCTTTATGAAGAGAGGTGGCAAAGGTGCATAAAGTTACAGCTGCTGTCTGATGTAGGACCAAGATTAGACTTTTTTCCCCAAAGCCTTCCAAAATTTGGAATTAAAAAAAAATTCTATAAAGCTCCAACTACTCAGAATATGGTCAAAAATGAGACTGACAAATTACAGGACAACAAGGGAAGGTGAGGCTGCAGTCAGAATTGCATTGGACAGAAAGACAGAAAGGACAAAGAAATAAACAGTAAACTATTTTCTAAATGGGGAGAAAATTCCCAGATGCAAAGGGATCTGGAAGTCTTCATGCAGGATACCCTGAAGGCAAATCTAATGCTGGCATTTATTTCAAGAGGAATACAATATAAGAGCAGGGATGTGATGCTGAGGCTTTATAAGGAGTATTGTGAGCAGTTTTGGGCTCCTCATTTAAGAAAGGATGAACTGACATTGGAGAGGATTCAGAGGATGATTCTGAGAATGAAAGGGTTATCATATGAGGAGCATTTGTCAGCTCTTGTCCTGTACTTGTTTGAATTTAAGAGAATGAGGGGGTATCTCATTAAGACATCTCCAATGTTGAAAGGCATGGATAGAGAAGATGTAGAAAGGTTGTTTCCCATGATGAGAGAGGACAGTGGTTCTCAAACTTTTTGTTTCACACACATACCACCTTAAGTAATCCCTTACTAACTACAGAGCATCTATGGCATAGGTGCTCTGTGATTAGTAAGGGATTATTTTTTAAGGTGGTATGTGAGTGGATGAAAAAGATTGAGAACTAATGGTCTATAACAAGAAGGCGCAACTTCAGGATTGAAGTCCAATTAGAACAAAAATGTGGAAGAATTTATTTAGTCAGAGGTTGGTTGTCACAGGATGTTGTGGAGGCCAAGTCATTGAGGGTACTTAAGGCAGAGATTGATAGGTTCTTGATTAGCCAGGGCATCAAAGGTTACGAGGAGAAGGCCAGTCAGTAGCGCTGAGTGGGAAAATGGATCAGCTCATAACTGGCAGGGGGAGACTCAATGGGCTGAGTACTGCATTTCTGCTGAAATGCAGGGAGCAACATGCCCTTTTCCTGCTCATTCCCACTTCTAGAGTTCATATCATTCACCTTCAATTTGCTAATGCCTTGTTTAAGTAAACTATGTGAAGGTGCAAAGAAAGCTTTGCCTGGTGTGAAGCTGTCAGTCCAGCTGATAAACACACTGTTCACGTTCATTTCACTCATACAAGGCAACAACGTGCTCCAGTTTTAGAGCCTGGCTTTAGGTGCTTCTGAACCTCTAGGGTCCAATACTAGCCTTCCCATATTCCCCTCAAAGGGAATTATGATTCATGATCCGATCTCTGTAGAGTGCAGGTGTGAATCACACATGCGAGGACAAGATAAATTGCAAATTGGTACCCACTGTCAAAGGCACACACAGAAATGTTCCAGTAGAAAGGGCAGGGCTCTAGCACAGGGCAGAGGGATTGGAAAGGAGATGGGAGGAAAATTTTCCTCAACTTTCTTTGGATTAGACCAGTCGTTCTCAACCTCCCCCCCACCCCCCACTCACATACAACCTTAAGTAATCCCTTCCATTGGTGCTCTGTGATCATTAAGGGATTACTTAAGGTGGAATCTGAGTGGGAAAAATGGTTGAGAACCACAAGATTAGATCAAGTTAAGCATTCATTTGAGTTAGAGTGAGAAAACATTTAACCTGATCATGGCTGCTTCCTGGAAGGCCTTGCCAACAGGCAGGGATGTGGCATTGGGAAAGGGAGGAGAACGAAAGGTGGCAATTCGTGCTGGGTCTTTGAGGATCAGAATTAACAATAACATAGAAAACTACAAAGCCTAGCCACTATCTGCTGCCCTGGCAAAGAATGTTCAATCAAAGTTCAATAGATCCACTCTTTACAACAAATTTGTAATTTGGAGTCAGTGGGCCAGTCTTACTGTAATGTTCTGTATTAGTGCAATGACCTCAGTCAAGGGTTTTAATTGTTGGATTTTGGAAGGACATGAGAGCACACCCTTAACATTATGGGACAGTGACATATTCAGATGATTATTGCTGCTACTTGAATTCTCCAAGCCAACACCCCAGTTTCAATTTAAAATACCTTCATCCCTTAGGAAGAAATTCTCGTAGATATCCCTGATATACAAGAAACAAAAGCTTATACTATCCATAGTTACAGAAGGACATGACATATTTGCTGCAGCACTTTAAATAATGATAAATAAAATGATAATATACTGTCATTTCCATTCTATAATATACAGGAGCACCAAAATTCTTACTTGCTGCAGCTGAACAGGTACTTTATATATGAAAAAAACCAAAACAACTACAATAATGAAGGTAGAATTTAAAAGACACATTAAAAATAGAAAAAACTTGATAATAAATATTCACCTTAGTCCAAGTACGGAGTGAAATTCAAAAGTCTGCAGATGTTGTGACTGTAGTAAAAATACTAAAATTCTCAGCTGGTCTCGCAGTGTCCATAAGAGACAAAGATATTTAATCAAAGTTTTGGGCCTGAGCCCTTCTTCAAGGTACGAGTGAAAAGCAGGCATGCGCCCAAATTAAAAGGGAAGAATGGACAGGGGAGGAGCACAGACCAACAAACAAAAATTGATCATTGGACAGTTAAAAGAACAGGAGAGGAAAGGTGATAATTGATTGGGGAATGGCATAGCTGTGTGAATCCCTTGGAAGGATTGTTTGAGGCCTGGAATGGTAATGAGGGAGGGGGTGTCAGCAAAAGTGTAGCACTTCCTGTGGTCACAGGGGTAGGTGCCAAAGGGGCAATTGGTGGGAAAGGAGGAGTGGACAGGGGAGTCACACTTGCAGAAACTGGGAGATTACTTCATTATGCACATCCGCTCTGATGATTTCTCAGTGAAAGGTCATTTCAATTTCCAGCCCCATGCTGACATGTCCTGTGTACTGCCAAATTGAGACCCCCCACAATATTCCCTATGGGTACCCTCCAACCAGATGGCATTAACTGCTCTAGTTTCTGTCACACCACCCCATCTCTCCCCTTCCACTATCCCTATTTCTCCTTTCCTCTAGCTCTCTCTCTCTCTTTTTCCTACATCTTCTTCCCTCCAGCTTTGCATAACAGAGCCACTCAACCCCTGATCAATTCTCACAGATCAACACTCAGAGCAACATGGTTGGCATCGCAGTTAATGCAATGCCTTTACAGCGCCAGTGATCGGAACTGGGGTTTGAACCCCACACTGTCTGTGAGGAATCTGTACCTTCTCCCCGTGTCTATGTGAGTTTTCCTCAGGGGCTCTGGTTTCCTCCCACCATTCAAAACATATCGGGGTGTAGGTTAATTGGGTATAAATTGGGCGGCATGGACTCATGGGCTTAAATGGCCTGTTACAATGCTGTACGTCTAAATTTAAATTTTAAAAAATTAGATTTCTTTTCCTGTCCTCCTATCCATGCCCAATTATCTCCATTTTCCTGTTGGCCCATGCTCCTCCCCCTGCCCTTTCTTCCCTTCTCCGCCAGCCTTCTTATTCAGACGCCTTCCTGCCTTTTGCCCCAGTGTTGAAGAAGGGCTCAGGCTCCAAACATCTTCACCGCCTAAAGATGCTGAGACCTAGCGAGTTCCTCCATCACTTTTGTGTTTTAACTCATCGAAATATAAGTGACTTTATTCTTTTTTTTTCCAAACCAAGGCTTTTATTAACTAGAAGACTGGAGCGTATCACATGTAGGTCAACCAGTCCAGAATCATCTGGTCTGGCTAGGAACAATCCTTTAAGACCTGCCACTAGGCATGGCTAGACTCTCAGCCAATCACAATCATCCTACACTACAATATATACATATACACATTGGTGATAGAATCTGTACTATCACATAGGGTCATGACCTTTAATCATAAAAGCTGAAAGCTGGCCCAGAGCAAGTTTACCAGAGTGATTCCAGGAATGAAAGGGCTAACATATGAGGAACACTTGGACTCTATTCATTAGAATATAGAAGAATGAGAGGGTATCTCATAGAAACATTTCCAATAATGAATGGATTGGACAGAGTGGATGTAAATGAGACGTTTCCCCTGTTGGGTGAGTCCAGGACAAGAGGGCACAGTTATAGTATTAAAAAGTACCAATTTACATCAGAGATGAGGAGAAATTTCTTTAGCCAGAGGGTCGTGGATTTGTGAAATTGGTTGCCACGTGCAGCTGTGGAGGCCAGATCGTTGGGGGAGTTTAAAGAGGAAATTGACAGGTATCCAATTAGTCAGGGTATCAAGGGATATAGGGACAATGACAGAACTTGGAACTAGATGCGAGAACAGTTTAGCTCCAGGAGGTTTCATGGAGCAGACCCAATGGGCCAAATGGCCTGCTTCTGTTCCTTGTGATCTTGTGATTTTTAAAAAAATTTTTATTGAGTTTAACATATAAATCCTATAATACAAAGTCTTAAATAAAACAAATAACAGGTCATATGAAAATAAGTAAAACTACATTAGACCATCCCTTCATCTTGTTCTGCCTAATTTAATATAGTCTATGACAACCATATTAAACCCATATTTAACGTTAATCTAAAATAAAGAATGAAAAGAAAAAAAAAGCCCCTAAAATGTGATCTGAATATATCATTTTCAGATGAAGATTGCTACTCTGCTCTTAGTTTGATTATGATTCTTCATTTTGTGCAAGGCATTGTTTATCACAATTCAAGGTGGTACATAGAACTGATATGTCCAAACTTAAATTATCTCGATTTTATGCAGGTGTTGATCCACTATGTGAGAAGTGTGACATTTTTGAAGTTTCATAGATTCATAGGTTTTTGGGAGTGCCCCAGTTTAGAAAGATTTGGGGGAAAATATTTTCCAAACTTCATCAACAATTTTTAAGATCAAAACAGAACCGTGCCCTTTAATTGCCTTGTTTGGCTTTTCTCGTGAACCGGATATTCCTCTGTCTGCAACCCACAGAATGCTACAGCACAGAAAGCAGGCCGTTCATCCCCTCTAGTCTGTGGCGACCCAGGAGAAAGTTTAGCTTTTACCATGTTGATAGCCAGGCGAGCAATTTTAATGAAATGGGAAGAGGGCTCTTCACCTACCCGTTCACAGGGGTTACATGATGTTATATCCTATTTAAGCTTGGAGAAAATTAGATACAACATTATAGATAGAAAGTTTCAAGTTGAAAAGATGTGGGGCCCATTCATAGAATACTCTCATGAGAAGTCTGGATGCCCGGTGATTCTCGGTCTAGTGTCTGAAGGTCACTATTCGATCCATATCTTTACATCTTTTTCTACAAGGTAACCTTGATTAGAGGGAGAGGATAAATTAAAGCTGGTGATCCTAAGTGCATAAAACACTGGACTCTCTGCATACAAATATTTCAAGAATCTCTCCCTGAGATGGTTTGCTGCCTTCCTTGGTTAAATCCAACATACATTGAAAAGCCCATTTATTAGATTTCACTTCTATTGATAAGTACAATTGTTTGCGCCTGAAGTAAAAGGGACGCATGCATGAAAAATTTGTTGGTGTTGACATAAAAGGACTGTGGCCACTCTGTTTGGGACAAGCGACTGCCATTTTAACCCACGCAGACATGGGGAGAGCATACCAACTCCTTACAGATGGCGCAGGATCCGAAAGCCAGTCCCAATGGCTGGCACTGTAACAGCTTTTGCCCTAACTGCTACGCAAACCGTGCCGCTCAAAGAGCCTCCATTTTTTTATTATTTTTTATTTTTAACACTATAGATCACATTATTCAAGATATACACATTTCTCCTTTCAAATATATTCAGGGTCGTTTTCTTCCCCCCTCCCTCCTCCCCTCCCCCCCCACCTCCCCCTCCATCCATTCAAAATTCTGAGTCCAAAATACATCAAACCCATCAAACAATGTTGTCACTCAACATTAACGAACAAAAACTTCCACTGAGTCAATTCTTTCCATTCTCTTTTCCTTTTGTCATTTTAGGTGATAGATGTCCCGGTAGGTTTTCTCTATTATATTCCATGTACGGCTCCCATATTTGTTCAAATAATGTTATATTATTTCTTAAACTATATGTTATTTTTTCTAATGGAATACATTTATTCATTTCTATATACCATTGCTGTATTTTCAAATGATCTTCTAATTTCCAGTTTGACATAATACATTTTTTTGCTACAGCTAGGGCTATCTTAACAAATCTTTTTTGTACACCCTCCAAATCAAGTCCAAATTCTTTATTTTTTATGTTACTTAGGAGGAAGATCTCTGGGTTTTTTGGTATATTGCTTTCTGTAATTTTATTTAATATCTGGTTTAGATCTTCCCAAAATTTTTTCACCTTTTCACAAGTCCAGATTGCATGAATTGTTGTTCCTATTTCTTTTTTACAATGAAAACATCTGTCAGATACTGTTGGATCCCATTTATTTAACTTTTGAGGAGTGATATATAACCTATGTATCCAATTATATTGTATCATACGTAATCTCGTATTTATTGTATTTCTCATAGTTCCTAAACATAACCTCTCCCATGTTTCCTTTTTTATCTTTATGTTTAGATCTTGTTCCCACTTTTGTTTAGTTTTATCATTTTTTTCCTCATTCTCCTTTTCTTGTAATTTGATATACATGTTTGTTATAAATTTTGTAATTACCATTGTGTCTGTAATCAGATATTCAAAATTGCTTCCTTCTGGTAACTTCAGACTACTTCCCAATTTATCCTTTAAATAGGATTTCAATTGGTAATATGCCAGCACTGTATCTTGAGTTATATTATATTTATCCTTCATTTGTTCAAAGGATAATAATTTATTCCCTGAAAAACAATTTTCTATTCTTTTAATCCCTTTTTTCTCCCATTCTCTAAAAGACAGGTTATCTACCGTAAAAGGGATTAGCTGATTTTGCGTCAGTATTAGTTTTGATAATTGGTAGTTTGTTTTATTTCTTTCTACATGAATCTTCTTCCAAATATTAAGCAAATGGTGCAATACTGGAGAATTCCTATGTTTTACCAATTTTTCATCCCATTTATATAATATATGTTCAGGTATCCTCTCCCCTATTTTGTCTAGCTCTAATCTAGTCCAATCTGGCTTTTCTTTTGTTTGGTAAAAATCTGATAGATATCTTAATTGTGCGGCTCTATAATAATTTTTAAAATTTGGCAGTTGTAAGCCTCCTTGACTATACCATTCTGTTAATTTATCTAGTGCTATCCTCGGTTTCCCCCCTTTCCATAAAAATTTCCTTATTATTTTCTTTAACTCCTTAAAGAATTTTTCTGTCAAGTGTATTGGCAGTGCCTGAAATAGGTATTGTATCCTTGGAAAAATGTTCATTTTAATACAGTTTATCCTTCCTATTAGTGTTAATGGTAAGTCTTTCCAATGCTCTAAATCTTCCTGTATTTTTTTCATTAGTGGATAATAATTAAGTTTATATAAATGGCTGAGGTTTTTATTTATTTGTATACCTAGGTATCGTATTGTTTGCATTTGCCATCTAAACGGTGATTCTTTCTTGAATTTTGAGAAATCCGCATTATTCATTAGCATTGCTTCACTTTTATTTGCATTAATCTTGTATCCCGACACTTCTCCATACTCCTTCAATTTCTTATGTAATTCTTTTATTGATGTTTATGGTTCCGTTAGGTATACTATAACATCATCTGCAAATAAACTGATTTTGTATTCCTTGCCTTTTATTTTTATCCCTTTTATTTTATTTTCTGTTCTTATCAGTTCTGCAAGTGGTTCTATGGCTAACGCGAACAATAAGGGCGATAATGGGCATCCCTGTCTTGTTGATCTGCTTAAGTTAAAATGTTTTGATACATATCCATTTACTGTCACTCTTGCCAATGGCCCCTTATATAATGCTTTAATCCAATTAATATATTTCTCTGGTAAACTAAATTTTTGTAGTACCTTGAATAAATAATTCCATTCTACTCTGTCGAAGGCCTTCTCTGCATCTAAAGCAACCGCTACTGTTGGAGTTTTATTTCCTTCTACTGCATGAATTAAGTTAATAAACTTACAAATATTATCTGTTGTTCGTCTTTTTTTAATGAATCCAGTTTGGTCTAGACTAACTATTCTTGGTACATAATCAGCTAATCTGTTTGCTAATAATTTAGCTATTATCTTGTAATCTGTGATATTGGTCGATATGATGCTGGTGCAAGTGGATCTTTTCCTGCCTTTGGTATTACTGTAATTATTGCTGTTTTGCACGAATCTGGTAAGCTTTGTGTTTTATCAATCTGGTTGATTACTTCCAGGAGGGGAGGAATTAATAAATCTTTAAATGTTTTATAGAATTCTATTGGGAGACCATCCTCTCCTGGTGTTTTATTATTCGGCAGATTTTTTATTGTCTCTTGTATTTCTACTATTTCAAATGGTTCTATTAATTTTTTTTGTTCCTCTGTTTGTAATTTCGGTAGTTCAATTTTAGTTAAGAATTCATCTATTTTGCCTTCTTTCCCTTCGTTTTCAGTTTGGTATAATTGTTCGTAGAATTCTCTGAAATTTTCATTAATTTCCGTTGGATTATATGTGATCTGTTTGTCTTTTTTCCTTGATGCCAATACCATTCTTTTAGTTTGTTCTGTCTTAAGCTGCCACGCTAGAATTTTGTGCGTTTTTTCTCCTACTTCGTAATATTTCTGCTTTGTCTTCATTATATTTTTCTCCACCTTATATGTTTGAAATGTTTCATATTTTATTTTTTTTATCTACCAATTCCCTTCTTTTAGTAGTGTCTTCCTTCCTTGCTAATTCTTTCTCTATATCTGCTATTTCCTTTTCCAACTGTTCTGTTTCCTGATTGTAATCCTTCTTCATCTAAGTTACATAACTTATTATTTGCCCTCTGATGAACGCTTTCATTGCGTCCCATAATATAAACTTATCCTTCACTCATTCCGTATTTATTTCAAAATACATTTTAATTTGTCTTTCTATGAATTCTCTAAAATCCTGTCTTTTAAGTAGCATGGGGTTTAATCTCCATCTATACATTTTTGAAGGGATATCCTCTAACTATTGTCAATATCAAGGGTGAATGGTCCGATAATATTCTAGCTTTATATTCTGTTTTCCTAACTCTATCTTGTATACAAGCTGATAACAGGAATAAATCTATTCTTGAATATGTTTTATGTCTATCCGAATAATATGAATATTCCTTTTCCTTTGGGTGTTGTTTCCTCCATATATCCAAAAGTTGCATTTCTTGCATCGATTTAATTATAAATTTGGTTACTTTATTCTTTCTGTTAATTTTTTTCCTGGTTTTATCTATGTTTGAATCCAAATTGAGATTGAAATCCCCTCCTATTAATATATTCCCTTGCGTATCTGCTATCTTCAGAAAAATATCCTGCATAAATTTTTGATCTTCTTCATTATGCGAATATATATTAAGTAAATTCCAAAACTCCAAATATATCTGACATTTTATCATCACATATCTTCCTGCTGGATCTATTATTTCCTCTTCTATTTTAATTGGTACATTTTTACTGATTAATATAGCCACTCCTCTAGCTTTTGAGTTATATGACGCTGCCGTTACATGTCCTATCCAATCTCTCTTTAATTTCTTGTGCTCCACTTCATTTAAGTGTGTTTCTTGCACAAATGCAATATCAATTTTTTCTTTTCTCAGTAAATTTAGCAGTTTCTTCCTTTTGATTTGGTTATGTATTCCATTAATATTTAAAGTCATATAGTTTAATGTAGCCATTTTATACTTTGTTTATCTTTCCCTTCCGTTTCCTCATCATCACCTTTCCTTCTCATCTATTTCTGCTTTCTTTCTTTGAACAGTTTATAAGACAACATTTTTAAACACATCAAACATTCCCCTTATTCTCCTACCTAATATTTCTTTAATCCCATTGTCCCCTCCCCTTCCTGAGTTGCCCATTATCCCTTGTCGGGCAACCACATCTCCCCTCTCCATTTGGATTTGCGAATTCACTCGCAAGCATCAACTGATTTTGCAGTGACCGTAATTTCTCCCTACCCAGCCCCCCCAGAAAAGATTTCAATTTTTATATACAACAAAGGTCATTCTCTAAATTCCCTCTTTACTCCTCTCTTCCCCTTTTTTCCTTCATTAATTCTTCTCTATACGCTATATATTTTCTTTTAAATGCACATACACTTATGTAATATATGTATTATATATGTATATAGTCCTATACACACGTCTTTTTAGTTCGCAGTCTTTTGTACTCTCGTTACACGTCTTCATCTCTCAGTCTATTTTGTAATTGTTCTGCAAATTTTCGTGCTTCCTCTGGATCCGAGAATAGTCTGTTTTGCTGTCCTGGAATAAATATTTTCAATACCGCTGGATGCTTTAGTATAAATTTATACCCTTTCTTCCATAAAATCGCCTTTGCTGTATTGAACTCCTTTCTCTTCTTCAAGAGTTCAAAACTTATATCTGGATAAATAATTTTTTTTGCCCTTTGTACTCCAGTGGCTTGTTGTCCTCTCTTACTTTCTCCATTGTTTTCTCCAGTACCTTTTGTCTTGTAGTATATCTTAGGAATTTTACTAAAATGGATCTTGGCTTTTGTTGTGGTTGTGGTTTAAAGGCTAATGCTCTATGTGCCCTTTCTATTTCCATTTCTTGCTGTAGTTCTGGACATCCTAAGATCCTGGGGATCCAATCTTTTATAAACTCTCTTATATTCTTGCCTTTTTCATCTTCCTTAAGGCCCACTATCTTTATATTATTTCTTCTGTTATAATTTTCCATTATATCTATTTTCTGAGCTAACAGCTCTTGTGTCTCTTTAACTTTTTTATTAGATTCCTCTAATTTCTTTTTTAAGTCCTCTACCTCCATTTCTACTGCTGCTTCTCGTTCTTCCACCTTGTCCATTCTTTTTCCTATTTCTGATATAGTCATATCTATTTTATTCACTTTCTCTTCTGTACTGTTTATTCTTCTTCTTAAATCACTAAATTCTTGTGCTTGCCATTCTTTAAATGAATCCATGTATTCTTTAATAAGAGAAAATATATCCATTGTCTTGCCTTTCCCTTCTTCTTCCATTTCAATGTACTCTTCCTCTTCTTCTTCCTCTAGGTTGGCCATCTGTTGTTTCTTTGTTTTCTTTTTCTTCTCTTCTTTCTTGTTTTCGTTGTCTTCTATGTTCTCCTCTTGCTGCTGCTGTTCTGTAGCTGTCATTGCCGGCTGTGGAGATCGACTCCCCAGCTGGTCGCCCCTCCCGTCGGTGAGGAGTCGCACATGCGCGGTTGCGCACTTTTACTCGGCTCAGTGAGCCATTCTTGTAGTCCGCTTTCTACCGACCTAAGGGAGCGGGCTTCTCTCTCCACCGCGGGCCTCTTCGAACAGGTAAGGCCTTCTCCTTCTTCTTCCGTTGTCATCTCTTCCTCTCTTCTTACCGTTGGTTTCGACTTTTCTTTTTTCGTTGCCATCTTCTTTCCACCTTTATATTCACTTTACTTTAATTTTTATTTTTGTGCCTTTGTGCTTTCCTTTATTTTTTTCCAACTTTTCTGGAGAGGGCTGGAGTTCACCGTCCGGCCACTACTCCATCACGTGACTTCTCCCAAGTGACTTTATTCTTCAAGTAACTTGATTCCTGTTCAGTCTTCGGTGCAGTTTGGGCATACAATGAATTGGCCATAAGCAAGCCCACACAAAAATGTATTTGAAGTGATTAGTATTTAACCCACATCATAAAGAAAAATGAGACACAAGAGGACATTGTGAACAAGTTAAAGATACTGAAAAAAAGGTATGTTCATGACAAATTCTGATATACATTTGTCTCTGCATATCATTGATAAATTAACTCAACACCAATAAATAACAACAAGTTGTTCACCATAAACAAATGTATTCCTTATTAACTTCCAACAAACATCGCTTGATGTGGTCATAAAAGATACTTTACAAGTGGTTTCCTTGAAAATTAAAAGTTGTCCCCAAGTTGGAGTCATAGCTTCTGTGAAATCATCTGCTCAGGATTGAACAAAATGCTGTTTAACAGTGACCTGAAATATATACATTCAAGGGGACTGGAGTTTGGGGAGAAAGTGGAAATGTCAAATACTAGAGGGCATGGATTTAAGTTTGAAGGTGATTTGCAAGATGAGTTTTTATTTTGATACCCAGCAAGTGCCAGGTATCTAGAATGCACTGCCAGGGAAGGTGGCAGAAGCAGATTGCTCTGGTATGCTTTGGATCTTGGGCAGATTCTTTACAGCTTCCACACTTTGCTCTTGCCATCACTCTGATGCAGGTCTCATCTATCCTCCTTTTTCCAGAATTAAATTTAGACATACAGCATGTTGACAGGCCATTTCAGCCTATGAGCCCAATTACACCTAACTGACCTACAATACTGGTACATTTCGTATGGTGGGAGGAAACCCAGTCACGGGGAGAATGTACAAACTCCTTTCAAACTTTGCTGGCACTGTAACAGTGTTGGGCTAACTGCTACACTAAATTCTGCAGGCTCTTTTAAATACTTCTTGGCAAACTCTAATCTGGCCATCCTGCTTGTGAGGCAAACTAGTAATTTGCATCTTGCCATGTAGCCTCTGTATTTGTGTTCATGAAGTCTTCATTAGACAGTAGTTATGACATATCCACACCTGCCTCCTGAAGAGTGTTTTAAATCTGTTGGACATACAATTGGGAATTTTTCTTCATTATGATGAGAATTCTGTAATCAGCAGTGGAGGTCTTCATTGGAAGACCAGTCCCTTTGCAATTATTCAGCTCACCAGTACGCTCTTTTTCTAAATGATGTTCCAAACGGTTGATGTTGGTAATCCTAAAGTTTGGGTGATGCCTCTTGATGTTTTATTCTTTATTTTTCAGCCTCATTATGGCATCTTTAACTTTCATTGGGCACAACTCTGGTCCTCATGCTGATAAATGGCAACTACAGGCTCTAAAGGTGATAAAAGCCTAGAAGCATGCCTCGCTCTCTTAAAGCAATTAAACATACCTGAGTACTCACAAACACCCGTGGAGCCAAATATCCCAAGCATTATGGTGCTCTCAAATGAGGCAATTATGTATAAAAAGTGTTGTATTTCTACATGGTCAAACCAAAATATATACAAAAAAACAATGAATAAAATCTGGAATGTGCCCTTTAATTTGATGTGAATTTTTGATTACAAATTTAAAACTGGAGTACAGGGGCAAATAAAGGATAAAAGTGTCTTTGTCCCATACATTATGGAGGACACTGTATGTGTCATCATCCATCACTCAGCTTGTCCCAGTATGGTAGGCCCACACAGGCCAGTGATTCCCTTCAGGGAACCATTACACCGACTGGGTTCTGTCCTCAAGATGACATTTCTAATAATAACAGATCTTTAAATATAACTAAAAAAAAACAATCTAAAAATGTCCAGGACAATTTATTCTTGACTGCTAATATCTACATTCTTTTAATTCTTTGAATTGTTATTTGCTAAAAATAAAGAATTATAAGAATCTTTCACGTTTATTTTCACACCAAGCTCTGTGTAAGTTAAGCCCAAGATTAACTTTAGTTCTGAATACTAGGACATTCAACATTGACCTTCTTCATAAGCTAACTGCATGCTGAAATACTTTTTATAAACTTCAATCCGTTTCTGCCTCAAAAGAGAATCCATCACACCCTGATGCTAAGGGTCAATTCTGCTGCAATTCCCAACCATCTAGCACTCATTAATCATTTTGGGGAACAAGTGTTGCTTTTGACTAGTTTGAAGGGATGGGATTCTGAAAGAATGTTTAGTTTTGCATGGATCCTACAAAAATGACCAAATCTACCAATTGAAGATTTTGGTAATGAGTGACCAAAGATTCAAAGAGTAATACTGGTGAATGGTACAAAATTATTACAATTGTTGCTGTAATTGGCTAGTCCATACATAGCTCTGGGTGGCCAGCAAAAGGTAGGATGTCATTTCGCTGGAAAGAGTGCAGAAAAGATTCACAAGGATATTGCGGGAACAGGGGGATGCGAGTTATGAGTGACTAGATTGGCTGGGACATCTTTTTCCTGGAATGTGCAGAGGCTGAGGGATGGCCTCATTAAGGTATACAAAATCATGAGGGGTGTAGATAAGGTGAAAGGCCACATTCTTTTCCCCAGGATAAGACAGTCTAAAGCTAGATGAAATAGGTTTAAGGTGAGAGAGGATTTAAAAAAAAACACACCTGAGGAGCAACTTTTTCCACACAGAGTGGGGATGGGAATAAGGAACATGCTACCAAAGGAAATGGTAGATTCAGGACCAATTACAATGTTTTAACAGACAGCTTCATGAAATGGATAGGTTAAGAGGGATATGTGTGAAGCACGGGCAAATGGGACCTCTGGCACGGAGAAGATAGGCCAAAGGGCCTGTTTTCGTGTGTATGTTGTTATGACTCCAGTAAAAAGGGTTGACTAGCCATTTTTTTTTTAAATGCACAAGATTTTCTACTTCAAGGGTTGTTCTCACATCATTTCCTGGTAAATCCATGTTTTCATCTTTTGAAAATGTTAGTGTGAACAGTTTCAGTAACCACCTGGAGTACCTTTAAGCGAGTTTAACTGGTTAAGTTTGATAGAGAAAGCAGCGTAATATCTGAGTCTCAACATCAAAGGCAATTTATGACTGGTATGTGTGAGCAAGCAGTACTTCTACTACAGACACAATGTTTATCCAATTCAATATGGGGGGAAAAAAGAGAGAGGGAAATTAGGCCTGTTCATAAAGAACATTATTAGTTGTAAAGAAGAACGCCCAAGACTAATTGTATCTTGAAGTCATACAGACTGATATTCAAAATGCAGTGATGGCCAGATTTCAATTAAAACTGGTTTGGCCCTCATTAAACGCAAAGAATTGCCAGGTGATGTGAGCAGGTAATGACCTTGCTGCAAGGAGGAAGGAAAAACAGCATGGACATGCATTTATCATCACAAGACCTCTTCTGCACCATTCATTAACAAAGCCAAGGTGGTATTTAAAGAGTGTCTTCAGGATGAAGGGACAAGACAAAGGTTTAAAGGAGGGAATTGTCAGAGGGCAACACACCTGAAGATGGCCCTTGCAATGGTGAAAATACACAAGGATGGACAAAGGGAAAGATTGTGTGGGACAGCAGGAAAGATGCTGTAACAATGAAGATGAGGGAGAAGCAGCCAATTAGCACATCAACAGAAGTCCTTGAAGTTTAGGAGTACAAGGACTTAATCAGATTGATCAAGTGGGTTCAAACAATGATACAGGGGAGGCATTGCTTGGGATGAAAAGTATCCAAAATCATTCAGATTGCAAGATCATTGAGTCAGTCAACAAAGTCGCACTGATGTAGGTTTTGCATCCCACGCTGATTTTCTTTGCAAATCCAATGGAAATAGATTTTAAAAACATTAACTTTTCTATTCAAACAACATGGAAACCCCATTGGGCAACCCAGTTCACATCAACTTTCAAGCAGCCACTGACATTAATTTTACCCCAATTCTTTTATTCTCCCTAGCCCCATTCCACCTTTCCCATCCTCCTTCCCTTCGATTCCACTAGTCACCTACACACAAGGGGACACTTACAATGGCCAATTAACCTGTCAAACTGGACATCTTTGGGTAATGGGAGGGAACCAGTCGCTGGGGAAACAAATACCCACAGGGAGAGCATGCAAATTCCAAATGTTAAGAGGAAGAGATTGAACTGGGGTCAATGGAGTCATAACCCAGCAACTATGTTCTGCAGCCCTATTTCGGGAAAATAGAACTCCATCCCAGTAAAATGAATGTAGTGTGCAGATGGGGACAAATGAGCAGGTGCATTTGTCAAGTGTATGGCTTTGTTCCATTGCAGACTGAACACTATCGAGCTGGAGCTGATGCATAGTCCCAGTTGCCATTCATGTATGTTGATTTTGCTTTTGGAAGCAGGATTGTGGCTTGACCAACCTTGATATTACAGTGTAAATAAGGCATTCACCATGTAAATAATGTGCTGGTTTTCACTTGAGGATTAGATAATCTTTTCGTAATACAATACAGCATTGTTACTGTGCCTGAAACAGATGAAAAAAACCCACTAGCAGACATTCCTACACTGCCCTCTTCCAAGCAAAGGCAAAGAGGGAATGAAAGAAGCTCTTGTGCCTACATTTGTACTGCAAAGCCACACTGGAAAGTTGTGCGAGTGTTTGCAGTCTCCTGCTAGTGAAACAGCCTCTTTTTATGCACCAAAGTGAATCTATCCATTGGGAAACGAGAAATAATGTCAAAAATAAAATTCAGCCTCTCTATTTCGGCTGTTACGCCTGTTCTCTCCCATTGTTCAACACGAAGATTCAACTTCTTGTGTTCGATGTAGAAAAGTTTTTAAAAACTGCACTCAATGTTGTTCTCTGCAGTTAATATAAATTACAGAAGCGTCCTCATACACGAGCACGACAGCTGAATGCTAAAAAGCTTTCAATATATGCCTTAATAATACAGGCTGTGCTGTACATTCAAGCCAAGGATCTGGTTTTACTGGTTCAGCAAGTCCAGGGGAAATACTTTTGTGAAATATTTCATTGATACATAAGAATGGAGTTTATTTTCTCCACATTCAAGATCATGGGTCTTCTCAAACAAGTTGTTCCAAACTTCAGCAGCACGTTGCATTGTAAAAATGCAGAGGTTTAATTGCCCATTTAAACATTTTCCAGCCTGCAAGAAATACACTATAGTTACTTCAACAAACAGCCCAACAAAATGATTAAAATGCCCTGGAAATAACAGTTGTAATCATTGCTAAAATAGGTTAATATGAACTTCTAGTGCCTTACACCACTGTAACAGGGGAAATGATGGCCAATTTGTACCCAACCACCTTTACCAACCAACAACATAATACAAATTAGGGAAACATTTGTTAAATAAATCACATTATTTTTTTCAATTTTCATGATTAAGACATCCAAGGCAAAGCCAACACATGTTGCCCATTGCAAAGCAATCTTAAGGTGTTGGTGAGGTGTCTCCATGAGCAATTGAGTCCTTCAAGTGAAGGTATCTATCCCGCCCCCCCCATTGTCCAGCTGAGGTGTGAGCTCAATTCAGCAAGACATGCAATAACGTAATCTAAAGTAACCTAATAAATTGAATGCCCATGTTTGCCATGGATAGCTCAGTAATGACTGAAATGTGAAAGTCTACCGATGCTATGATTATAGTAACACACAGAAATGCTGGAGGAACTCGGGTCTCGCAGCATCTATAGGAGGTAAAGATACATTACTGACGTTTTGGGCCTGAACCTTTCTACAATGTATGAAGAAGTTTTGCAGATCTACAGTGCCCTCCATAATATTGGGGACAAAGACATTTTTTCTTTCATTTACCCCTGTACTCCATCCAGTTTTAACTTTGTAAACAATTCACATGATTAAAATGCACATTCCAGATTTTATTCAAGGTTATTTGTAGACATTTTGGCTTGACCATGTAGAAATTACAGCACTTTTTAAACATAGACCCCCCCCCCCCCTTTCAGGGCACCATAATGTTTGGGACATTTGGCTTCACAGGTATGTTTAATTGCTTCATTGGTCCAGGTATAAAAGACTTCTAAGCTTTTGAGTCTACAGTTGCCATTTTTTTTAAAAATAGAAGGACCAGAGTTGTGCCATTGAAAGTCAAAGAAGCCATTATAAGGCTGCAAAACAAGAATAAAAGAGCGAGAGACATCACCCAAACCTTAGGATTACCAACACCAACTGTTTGAAACATCATTAAGAAAAAAGAGCATACTGGTAAGCTGAGTAATCACAAAGGGACTGGTATTCCAAGGAAAACCTCCATTCCTGATGACAGAAGAATTCTCAACATATAAAGAAAAATCCCAAACTCCCAAATACTTCAGGAGGCCGTGTCAATTATGACTGTTCACAGAAGACTTCATGAACAGAAATAGAGGCTACTGTGCAAGATGCAAACTAGCTAGCCATAGAAACAGGATGGCTAGATTACAGTTTCCCAAGAAGCATTTAAAAGAGCCTGCAGAAATCTGAAAAAAAGTCTTGTGGACAGATGAGACCAAGATTAACCTGTGATAGCAAGAGCAAAGTGTAGAGACACAAAGGAACTGGCCAAGATTTAAAGCATATCACCTCATTTGTGAAACATTTGAGGGGAGAGGGGGTGTTATGGCTTGGGTGTGTATGGCTGCCATAGGAATTGGCACACTTACCTTCATTGATGACGAAACTGCTGAAGGCAGTAGAAAAATGAATTCTGAAGTGTAGAGAAACATATCTGCTTAAGTTCGAAAATGTCTCCCAACTCATTGGATGGTGCTTCACCCTACAGCAAGACAATGATCCTAAACATAGTGCTAAAGCAACAAAGGAGGTAGCCTGAAAAAAAGAGGTTATCATCTGGAGAACCCTGATGGGGCAAGTTTCATCAGCAAGACATTGAGGTGAGGTGACTAATGGTAGTACCTCAGTTGTGGACATCCTGGAACAACACATCTGACTGCAAACCTACAAAGAACTTTCTTGAGTGGTAAACATTTACCTTTCGAGCACCAAAGCCTGGTGATCTTAATACATGTTAAATTCTGTGCACAGTATAAGAATTGCCTACAACCAGTGAACTTGGAAGAATGAGAAGTGAGATTGAACTGTGAACCAAAGAACTTTTCTTTAATTTACACACACATGCACTTAGAATTAGAAGGGGGTTAAGTTGGGTTAGTTAATAGAGAAGTTAAAGATTGATTCTGTTTTCATGTTTAAAGATAATTAAAAACAACTTTTGCTTAAGTAACTAGTTGTCACGGTGAATATCTATTGCTGCTGGGTTTTGGGGTCCTTTGGGCTCATAACAATGGTCAAACCAAAATGTATGCAAATACCCTTTAATAAAATCAGGAATGTGGTCTTTAATTTAAAAATGTGGAGCACAGGAGCAAATAAAGTCTTTCTCCTAAACATTATGGAGGGTACTGAAGTTTCAGGATACTCGATATTTGGGTGGACCAAATTTTTGTACTTAACTGAATTTCCTCCAAAATTTACACAGGTGAGCAGCCTTGATTTAAAGCAGTTAGAAGAATATATCCAACAGAAAGAACCAAGTTTAGTGAGAAACCCAAGAAGTGCCTTAGAGACTATTACAGAAACTGATTGCATTTGTCAAGGAATCACTCTTTTTCTGGATGCTTCTAGTGGAACAGGAAATCTTCCCTTATTCAGTTACTTTTGTCTAACGCTTGAAGACAAAACATGATTGCCTAGCATCATCAGGCATTGCTTCGCTTTTCTTTTTTGGGGGAGGGGGTGATGTGTGAAGCCACACCTTCAGCTTTTAAACTCCCTTAATTTGACAGAGATTCTAACATGCAACATTGGCAAGGGGAACAGTAAAGGCAAAAAAAAATTCAAGAAGATTGTAAGCTTAATGGATGGGTTGAATGTGTAATGCCTCACAAGGCAGCCACTGAAGCATTAGGTTGAATGTTGCAAGATCTTTGACAATTTTTTTTTGACAATAATAGAAGGGGGTGTGACTTGAATGCGAGCTGGAGAGTTTAATCAAATGCTGAAAGCAATACCACAAGGTATAAAGCAGATGATTTGAAAATCTGGAGTGAACCATCAGATTATTGGGAAAATGTTAAACAACTACACTTGAAAGCTAATATGCATTTGACAGGCAATTCATTAAAAAGTTTGCTTAAATTTACACCAATTAGTAAATGGGAAAATTAAACAAATACCCAAGATAATGATTTTAATGAAAAATATGGAGTGAATTTTCACATTGCTTCATCTGCCCGATGCATTGCCTTCTTTCCCAAGGCAACAGGACCTGGAGCTCTAATACTTGGTAAAGGTTCTGGGTTCATGCGATACTGATGGGAGAAATCAAGCCAAGTACAGTCAGGACGCTGGAGCCAAAATCAAGAGCTTAAAGCAGGGGTGGTCACACTTTTTTTGTGGTGACCCGCATACAGAAAAATATAGGGAGCCACAAGTCAAACAAAATGAAGGGTGGCTCCTTTAACAGGACTCTTAAAGCCCATAGAGAAGGACTGGACTGTTCGACCCCGCATGGGAAATGCTGAGACTTCGCTCCCCGCTCTCAGCAGGTCCACACCAGCAGCAGCGATGTCAGTACAGCAGCGCCACCATTTAGTTCTTCTCATGGGTCACTTTAAAAATGGATAACCGGCCACAGGGGCCATAGTTTGGCCACCCCTGTCTTAAAGGAAAGTATCTGGAGATTTAAGTCAAGAAAGTTGTATTGCTTTAGTCCTTGACATTATGGAAATTTTAAAATACTGCCTTCACTGAAGTGAACATTTCCTGAAGCAAATAATTCAAAGTGTGTTAATTTCCAGCCTATTTGCTTCAGATTATAGTGATTGATTACAGGTGGCAAGGTTGCATTACAGGAGGTGGGGAGGCTATTGCCTTGACAAAGTACCCCTGTCCTGTAAAGAGCTCAAAGAACACAAATCTAAGATGCACTTGAGATTCCCACAAGAATATATCCAACAGAAAGAACCAACTGATTATCTGGAGCTCACACCTCAACACCACTGTGGGAATACTGAGACAATTCTGAGGCACACACTCATATCTTTATAGATAAAAAAAAGTTAGTTCATTATACAGGAGGCAGGAAAAACCAACATTGTCAATTACCCTTGAAAATGTGGCAATGAACTGCTTTCTTTAACTGCTTTTGTCCTTAAAGTTAGGAAATGCTGGCAAGAATTTCTAGAATCCTGACTCAGTGAAGCAGTAACACAATTCGAAGTCAGGATGGTGTGGAATTTGCTGGTAGTGGCTGTCCAATGTACCTTACTGCCCTTGTCATTCTGGGGATTAAGGCTTGCATGTCTGAGACTTCGAGCTGAAGCAGCTTAGCAAGTTGACACAGGGTGCTAGTATGATGTAAAATATGAAAGTCTACAGACATCGTGACTGAAGTAAAAACAATGTTGGAGAAACTCAGCAGGTCAAACAGTGTACTTTATGTAGCAA
Source organism: Narcine bancroftii (assembly GCF_036971445.1). Classification (NCBI taxonomy): domain Eukaryota; kingdom Metazoa; phylum Chordata; class Chondrichthyes; order Torpediniformes; family Narcinidae; genus Narcine; species Narcine bancroftii. Next base: position 78,905,674 of record NC_091472.1, on the reverse strand, counting down.
AGATAAAGATACAGAACCAACATTTCAGGCTTGAACCCTTCATCAAGGTATGAATAAGATGTGGGCAGGTGCCACCATTTGAGCTGGGTAAAGGTGCCAATCAAGTAGACTGTTGTCATGCATGGATCAAACTTCTTGAATGCTCCAACAGAACTGCACCCATCCAGTTAAGTGGAAAAAAATCAGTTGCAAGTCAGCATGGTGATTAATCAAAGCCTTTTGCACTGTATAACGTCCAGTCTCCACTGCTTTCTGAACTGGCATTTGTATAGCTGGTTAAATTAAGCTTCTTATGGTTCATTGTTGTTGTTGGTGTGAGATGTGACATCGAATATCAAGGAGAATGAGTTGGCATTGGTGGTCAATATCTGGCACTACTTATCTCTCTATCAGGCCACAGTTGATGACCACATAGAAACCATTTCATATTGGGAAAAGTGCATGTACCTGATGCATCCCTGTCGAGTAACTTCATTGAATATTTAAGTGTTACTTATTAGAAAATTTGATTTGTTTTATTTCAACTAAAACCAATTTTGGATTTTTAAATGTCCTGACAATCCCCTTTAATCTGATTTATGAAACTTCAAATATATGTGCTCATGAGTTAGTGGTCACAATTTCTGTAAACATTAACAGATACAGCCCCCAACAGCTAAGTAAAAATAAAGTGATCAAAAATCTTTGGTCCTGCATGCATCTTGTGCAGTAAGTCATACAGCACAGTCTAGACCTTTCAGCCCAACTCATCCTGCTAACCCATTTGGCATGCTGGGCTAGTCCACTTGGCCTAAACATTGGAATTGTATCCACTTCTATATCTACTGACAGCATGTTTCAGATACCATTTGGATCAAAAAGTTGCCTCTTGGGAGGGGGTCACTTGATACTGAGAGGCTGAAAAGTCATGCCCAGAAAGCTCCCATCTAAAAGCCTCTAAAGCAAGGAAAATATTGTTTATAAAAAGAAATAACACTTACCCACACTGAAACAAGATGGGTAGGAAGAGCACAAAGCAGGCGACAGATTGGATTCAGCTGGAAGCAGCTCAAACAATAGAGTGATAACTCACTCGATGCTGGCGACCTGCAGGCTCCTGCACTACCAGCTGGGCCTAGTCCAGAAGGCACGAGAACGAACCCTGCGATGTCCGACTCTCCCAACCAAGGTGTTCTGGCAGCTGTGCAGTTGATGGTGACGCAGATCGGAAGTCTGGAACAACTGGACGCCAGACTAAAAGAGGTCTCAGAGAACCTGCTTAACCTGTAAACTTCAATTGGGACTCTGACAAATTGTGTCAGAGCTCGTGAAGACAAGATGGAGGACATTCAGGACAGAGAAGAAAGAATGGAAAATACAGCCAACGAATAGGTCGTCGAAAAAGAAAAACAGCTGATAACTGGAAAATTACAATCGACATAAAAATATTGGAATACTGGGCCTGAAAGAGGGGGAGGAAGGGAAGGACTCGGTGGAGTTCTTTGAACATTGGATCCCCAAAGTGTTGGGAAGGGAGCGGTTCCGAGGACGTTGAGACATAGAAAGGGCCCATCAGACACTCGGCCCCACCACCAAAACAACGACCGAAGGCAATTCTGATCCGGTTTATTAGTAGCCAGGTCCGGGAAACAGTGCTAAGGGCAGCAATGACCCAATCAAGGGAGACAGGGAGTTGGTGGAATTCTGGGGGTGGGAGAAAGATTGATGTTCTTCCCCAACCCAAGTCCTGCACTGCTAATACAAATAAAAAAATTTGACCAGGTCAAGAAAATACTGATGCTGTACCTGGCCACCCTAAAAAAATCACCCTACCTCAAGGGGAGAGGAAACATTTGAAGGAACCTCGGAATGTTATGTACCCAGGAGCTATGAGAAAGTATGTAAGCTTGGAAAAACAGGTTGAATCGAACCCCCTGAAAGAGCCATGGATGGAATGCCTGAGAAACTATGAGACACAAAGGGGGAGTCATTATAGTCCTACAATTATTGACTCACAAAAAGTGATTCAGGATATTGTTGGACAAAATAGCCAGGGTTTTGACAAAGTTTTACAATGCTTGGAGGGAATGGAGGGTTATATAGTTTTCCTTGTTTTTTTTTCTTAAAAAAAAAATGTATAAATGGGGAAAATAATGGGAGCTCAAGGAAAGGCTCCAGTGCAGACTGGGTGTGAGAGATGGTACACAAGGAGTGTGTAGGAGGGGAAATGGTGCAGAAACAAATTAGATAGGTGCCACAACAGAAAGTTTTGCTTGTTAACTTTGACATATTGGGGTTTTTTTTTTAAGGTTTACTTTATTTTATCTTGGCTTGTTTATGGGAGGGGGGGAATTTCATTTTTCTCATGTTTATCTTTATTCTTTTTTCTCTGTGGCTTGTGTGGAGATTGGCATGGAGAGACCATAAATGATGGTAAGGCGTGATGAAGGCAAAAAGATATAGAAACAAATAAATTTAAGAATATCAAATTTATTAGTATTAATGTAAATGGCTTAAACAGCCTCATAAAAAGGAGGCGAGTCCTGGCTCACCTTATAAAACTGAAAGCAGATATAATATTCCTACAGGAAATGCACTTGATGAAAAGGGAACATGATAAACTCAAAAGGGACTGATGTAGCAGGTATTCTCCACGTCCTTCAGTTCCAAGGCTAGGGGGGGTAGCCACTTTAATACACTAAAGGGTCCTGGTGATGGTGAGTGGTGAAGCTAGGTGCACTGCCAAATATATTCAGAACCATAGACACTACTAAACCTCTATGCACCTAACTTTGATGACAAGCAGTTCATGCAAAATACTTTCCAAAGGGCTCCAGAGGGAAGAGAGAACATATTAATTGGAGGAGATCTAAACTTCTGCCTGGACCCTATTCTAGATAAGACAACATTGGCAAGGTCCAAGGTGGTGAAAACAACTCTGGCCTTTATGAAAGAATTAAATTTGATAGACATATGAAAACAAAGGAACCTGCAGGCAAGGGACTACTCCTTTTACTTGTAACCCCATGACTCCCACACCAGAATTAATTATATTTTGATGTCTGCCCGATGGAAAGCAGAGTGCTTGCGTCAGAATATTTAGCAAGGCCAGTATCAGATCCACTCATCGCTGACCTTGCCGATAACAATGCCTGAAAAACAGGAAAATGCACTTAGGTGGCACGTTAATGCTACGCTGTTGAGAAACCCAGACTTCTTTTTAAGGGGTCAAATTGCTCTGTTTTGTGAAATAAATTGTCCCTCAATAATAAATTCTTAATCTGGGACACACTAAAGGCCTACCTAAGGGTGCAAATAATTTCATACACCAGAAGTGTTTAAAAAAAAACACCCGAGATGGAGACATTGAAACAGGAGATCAAAAAATTGGAAAAATAATATCAAAATCTGGGATCGAATGAGAAATATCAGGAATTGGAAAACAAGAAACTCAAATACAATACTCTGTAAACATAGAGTGGGGAAAAAAAAACGCTCTTGCAATCCAAGCAAAGATATTATAAACTAGGTGAAAAAACACAAAATACTGGCATGGCAAATTGAGAGCAGTAGAAATTTTAAGGACAATTAATGCAGTTCATTCTGGGCTGGACTTAACACACAATCCAAGAGAAATTAATTATACCTTATTAAAACTTATTAAAACTTATGAGAAATTGTATAAATCCAAGGTGCAAAGAGACATTAATAAAATTGAAGAGTTCTTGGCGGGGATTGAGCTGCCTTGATTGGCCCAGGAGGATCAGACTGAATTAGATGCTCCACTTTCTAATGAGGAAATCAAATGGGTCTTGGGAACCTTGCAAACAAATAAGTATCTGGGAGAGGATGGCTCCTGCCCTCACCTCTCACCCCTCCCCCCACCCCCCCGCCGAGTTCTATAAGGAATTCAAAACCCTATTGATAACGTTAATAGTGAACCAGGTGGCGGAGATGCAGATTCTCCCAGAATCCTTTGGAACAGCCATCATTGTGGTGATACCTAAAAAGAACAGGGATGCAATGAAGCCATCCCCGTATAGATCTATTAAACACAGATTATAATAATAGCCAAAGCATTGGCCAACAGGCTAGGTCGATACCTTCCCAAACCAAGTGGGCTTCATCAGAAAGAGGCACTCTGCCAACAACTTGACCAGACTATTTAATATTATATATTTGGCACAGGCAAAGCATGATCCAAGTATAATAGTCTTGCTAGATGCAGAAAAGGCCTTTGATCGGCTAGAATGGCCTTCCTCTTGAAAGTTCTGGAAAAATTTGTAATGGGACAAACGTTTGTTAACTGAATAAAAAACACTGTGACAAACCATGGGCAAAAGTCAGTGCAAACATCACCAATTTTCCCCTTTAGAAGGTCCAGCAGGCAGGGCCTGTCTCCAGGGCTGTTTATCTTAGCAACTGAACCATTGGCAGAGGCTATCAGGAAAGATTCTTGATAAAGGGATTCAAAGTGGGTCAATGTGAGCACATGATAAATCTAATGGCAGATGATGGGTACCTAACAGACCCAGCTGGGTCTTTGCCAAAGTTGCTCACCACACTGGATGACTATGGCACATTATCGGGCTACAATGCCAACATAGAAAAAAGTCACTGAATAAATCTGACCACGAAGAATACCAAAGAAACAGCAATTTCAATTGGCAGGCAGGAGCTATAAAATACATCGGAATCAAGATTGATAGTATCCTGGAAAACTTATACAAACTCAACTACCCTGCTATGCTTGAGAAAATTGAAGGTGACTAAATGGGATCTACCTTAATGGGAAGGGTTAACTTCATAAAGATTAAAGTGATGCAGGGACTCCAATACCTCTTTCAATCTTTGCCAATTCCATTGCCACAATTTTTTTTTATATAAAGGCATTGAATGACAATATAAGAACATTTATTTGGAATAGGAAAATAGCCTTGAAAAAAATTGACATGGGACTACAGATTGGGGGGTGGGGGGGGGGGGGAATCTAAAGTCGCCTGATTTTAAGAAATATTATCTAGCAGCTCAGTTGAGATTCCTTCCATCCTTCTTTGAGGAAGGGGAACCACTCACTTGGTTGCAAATGGGATTGTATACAATGGTGGAAGAGGACGCCAAATTAGTAACAAAAAAAATTGATAACCCCATACTGAAACATCTGATTAAAATCAGGCACAAGACTAATGAATGAATTGGACAGGAAGTGGAAATATTGCCTAAGGCACCACTGATTCAAAATGAATTGATGCCCATGAACAAGGGCAATAAAATCTTGAAGATTTAGCACTGGCAGGGGATCCGACATATTGAGGACTGCTAAGGGACAGGTGGGCTCCTACAATGACTTCACATACACCTAGTGAGGTTGAAGGGTTACTTCAACGAGGAAACGCACCCAAATTTGTATCAAGAATGTACTCTGTACTCCAAGGTGAAAGCCACATACAGGGCTACACAGGTCAAGAGATATGGGAGTCAGACCTGGGCATCACAATTGATGAAAGATGTTGGTCAGACTGGTGCAAAGACAGTGTTACTACAGTTATCAACTCTAGATACAGACTGGCCCAATACAACTTTCTGCACCAGCTCTACCTCACACCACAAAAAATCTACAAGGAAAAACCATAGGTGCCAGAAACATGCTTTAGGTATTGAGTGGAGCAGGGAACATTTGTTCATACAACCTGGTCCTGCGCAATGTAGCCCCATTTTGGCAGGATTTGGCCGACATACTAACTAGAATAATGAAAGGAATCTTCCTGCCAGAACCAACATTGTATCTACGAGGGAACCTCATGAATATAAGCTGCAAATAAACCGAATTCAATTCATATTTATATCTTTGAGCATAGCAAAAAAAGTGACCTGGAAGTCGGACTCCCATCTTCATATCAGCAAATGGATTGCCGAGATGCATAGCTGTTTTCCCATGGAAAAAATTATGTATGATCTTAGAAACCAACACAACACCTTTGTTAAAATATGGCAGCCATATCTGAAGTACACGGGAGCACCACTGTAGCTACTGTGATATAGAGAATTTAGGTTAAAAAGACTTAAGTTAAAATGTGATGATTAATCATAAACAGGGAAGCCAGAACGGACAGAGAGTTTACTAGCAGTCAAGGACAGAAGGAGCTGCTGAATATGTTTTTTTAAACCTATCTTTTCATGGTCATAGTGAGAGACATGCAGGAGACAAAGGATTGATAAGTGTGAGAAACAGAATTCAGTGAATGTAGAGTTCACAGCGTACGTAACGAACGTGATAATTAATAATGCAGTTATACTTAGAATGTTTTTGTAATACTAACCAATTAAAACAGTATTAATAAGAAGGGGAAGGGCAAATAATAAAGGTATAAAAATCAATGCACTGTATGTATCGGGGCTTAACTGGTGAGAAACCAGTTGAGTCCAACTCTGCAGACTTGTAAATAAAGCTTGTCGTGTCATCAGTTTTAAAGAGACTCATGTGTGAGAAGTTTTATTTCTGACAAATGGGGGCTCGTCCGGGATCTACACTCCGGCCGTGAGGGGAGGCGAGAAGAGGGACATCGGAGGCGGTGCACCCCGCTGAGTTCAGCGGCTCCTAGTCCCTTGCTCGTCGCTTCGGGCGGCTTGAGCGAGTGGTATCCGGACAGGGTGACACGACAAGACGGAGAGGAGAAGGGTGACGGTTCAATCCCCGGGAAGACACCGGTAAGTGACGACTTACGATTGTGGTGTGGGGATTGGGTAACAGGTGTAACGGGATACACCTGTTTGGATAAAAACCTAACGGAATAGATTAAGTATAGATCTTTTGTCGTTGTGTGAGAACCCTGTCGCGGGACTCTAGGATAGACCCCAGGGAAACCTCGGCGGTAACCGAAGGAGGGACAGCACCTCCGACGAAGTGCCGAGAAGAGAGGGGTCAACCCCAGGAAAACCTCAGCGGTAACCGAAGGAGGGACAGCACCTCCGACGAGGCGTCTGAGAGGAAGGGAGTAGGGTCCAGAGCGAGAGGGTCCTCAGCAACGATAAACAGATCTAGGTGGGAAAATGGGAGGATCAAAATCTAAGGGCTCGTCTGAAAATTCAGGACAATTCCTGGGAGTACCCCTTGACAGCCCTTTGGGGAGAATGTTTGAAAATTGGGATAGTAAAAGATATCGGGACAAAAACAAGAAAAAGATGGTCCAATATTGTCTCCTTTGGTCAAAACAACCTATTAAAGGTTCCTCGGTCTGGTGGCCGAAATTTGGATCTGATGAGGATTGGGTTAGACAAGCATTAAACATATATGTAAATTCGAGACCAAAGGTGAATCAAGAAGAGTCAGCATATGCATTTTGTTGGGTTCCCTGGCCAGGATCCTTAACAGAATGTTTTAAATTGAGAGTGGCAGGAGAAAAGAAATGGGAACCTCTGGACAACCTTCCCCCTCCTTATATTCCCCCGGTGCCTACTGCGCCCGAGGAAAGCTTATTACCGGAGGGGAAAGGTGATGAATCTGATTGCCCCGAAGGGGGCCGGGATAAAAAGGATGAATTAAGGGAGTCGGACCCTAAACTTCCACCGGTAAACCGACCCTGGACAAGATCCCAGACTGGTCCAGGACCATCAAAGTTTTCAATAAACCTAAATCCCCTGAGAGAAGTTCCTATGGGAGGACCGGGAGGGGGAACGGGATATGTGAATGTTCCCCTAACTAGTACAGAGGTGCGGGGATTTAAGAAAGAAATGAAAAAGTTATTGGAAGATCCTATAGGACTGGCTGAACAGCTTGACCAATTCTTGGGACCAAACACATATACGTGGGAAGAGATGCAGGCAATAATGGGAACATTATTTTCACCCCAGGAGAGGCAGATGATTCGACGGGCTGCCCTCCTCATGTGGGAATATGAACAACCTGGGGACCCTAGACCCCATGAACAAAAATATCCCCTAAATGAACCCAGGTGGGACAAACGAACACCCGAGGGATTGGCAAGTATGAGACAATATAGAGAGTGGACAATTAAAGGGATACGGGAGGCTGTGCCAAAGGGTCACAATTTTACCAAGGCATTTGGGAACCACCAGGGGAAAGACGAGTCCCCTACTGATTTTTTGGAGAGGGTGAGAAAGAATGTCCAACAGTATGCTGGTGTGGACCCTAGTACACCAATGGGTGAACAGCTTATTCGAATTGAATTTGTTTCCAAATCATGGCAAGACATTAGAAAGAAACTAGAAAAGGAGGAGGACTGGAGTGAAAAACCCCTAAGTGAACTGTTAAAAAAGGCACAAAAAGTATATGTGCAGAGAGAAGAAGAAGATCAAAAGAAGGCGACAAAGGTTATGGTACAGACTATCCAACAGATGAATGCTGAATCCAGAGGGGAAAGAAAACAAAACCTTCCTCTAAACAATCCAAAATATCCAAGAGAGGGAAGACCCCGGAGATTCGTTAAGTGCTATTACTGCAATGAGGAAGGACACTTTAAGAGGGAATGCCCCCGATACAAGAGGGAATTGCGTGCCCTCGAACTTATGGAAGAAGATTAGGGGTGTCAGGGGTTCCAAATGTTAGGGACCAAATATAAGAGGGAACCCCTGGTAAAACTAAAAATTGGTCCCAAGGGAGAAGAGGTGGTGTTTATGGTGGACACAGGAGCAGAACGAAGTAGTGTAATAACTGTGCCAATCGGAACTGAGCCTATAAAAAGTAATTTGACAATTTCTGGGATAGAAGGAGCTCCCAGAATGGTATCAATAATTCCCCAAGTAACAGTGAAACTGGAAGAAAGAGAAGGGGTACAAGACCTCTTGTTATTACCTTCGGCTGGATTTAACCTCCTAGGAAGGGACTTACAGGCTCTCCTAGGTTTGGGTGCTCTCCCTGTGGACGGAGAAGTGCGAGTCCACCTCTGCGCTTTAAAGGAAGAGGATGAACGGCAGATTGACGAGAGAGTCTGGTATAAGGAGGGAAATCGAGGAGGTCTGGACATCCCACCTTTACATGTCACATTAATACCAGGTCATCAGCCGGTAAGGAAACGTCAGTATCCTATTTCTTTGGAAGGGAGAAAAGGGCTACAGCCGGTAATTGAGACTTTAATACGAGACGGACTATTAGAAGAATGCATGTCACCTTATAACACCCCTATACTCCCAGTAAAAAAGTCAGATGGATCCTATCGCCTAGTTCAGGATCTAAGAAGTTTGAATGCTATTGTTCAGACCCGCCACCCAGTGGTGCCTAATCCCTATACTATTATGAGTCGGATTCCCCCAGACCATGAGTGGTTTAGTGTTATCGACTTGAAGGATGCCTTCTGGACTTGTCCGTTAGAAGAGGAAAGTAGAGATATGTTTGCGTTTGAATGGGAAAATCCATGGACAGGTAGACGGAGACAGTTTCGGTGGACTGTATTGCCCCAAGGGTTCACTGAATCTCCAAACCTGTTTGGACAAATGCTAGAACAAATCCTGATGGACTATCCACAATCTGATGATTCCCAACTAATGCAGTATGTGGATGATTTACTATTATCAGGACCCAAGGAACAAGAAATGAGGAGAGAGACCATTAGACTCTTGAATTATCTGGGGAAAAAGGGTCTACGAGTGTCCAGAA